>NC_056737.1:1557727255-1557795186 GCF_019279795.1 Protopterus annectens | reverse complement strand
ACCTCATATTCAAAAACTGCCCTGGCCTGCTGACTGTCTGCTCTGTCATACCTTGGCCTTTGAGGCATCACTGACGGTTTACATGCATATTAGTTTGTGAATTCATAGCCTACCCAACCCATATCACACTGCCTGGCCTGCTGCTGTCTGTCTGCATAGGCCTGGGTGAGGTTACTCACATGCCTCTTCAGCGGGAATGATACAGCATTTGTTTGTTTTTGCGTTTGTCTACATTTGTCCTGCTGGCTGTGACTGTTAGGTATGTGACCAACTGGTATGTGTGAATGAGTTAAGTTGTGTCTGTGCCAGTGAAATGCTGTCATGGCTTAGTGGTTCAGTACTGTGACTATAGTGCACAGTATCCTGAGTTCGAGCCCTGTCACTGCTTTTTATTTTCCTGCTGGGCAGACCAGAGAGCTTAAGGAACAGTAAAGCAGGTGTGAGCATGTTTGCTCAACTTTGCCCGACCTTGCCCGACTTTGCTTGACTTTTCCCAACATTGCTCGACGTTGCACTGGTTAGCGCGGTGCGCAGCTACGCGCAATTGTATTTAAATATGCTCAATACTTGTAAAATGTGCTTAGCAGTGCTTTGTATTGCTTAAAATAGGGCACTCATGCCTCAGGTGGTGCTGCAGGGCTGCCTATGTTGAATGCACACAGTACACTCCCTATACATGTTTGAAAACAGGTAGTGCCAAGTTAGGCATCCCTTTTACTGTATGTGCGAGTCAGAGAGAGGTGTCATTTCCAGGGTTCCTACTGAGTCAGTATATGTGCTATGTGTTGCCTCTTTGTCAAGGCCAGGGCATACTGGGCATGCCTCCTTCTGCCTACTGGGGCAGGCTCAAGTTGTTCCTCCTCCGAGTCATGCTGTGCCTGTGCAGGCCTTGGCAATGGTGTTGGGCTGTTTGTACCTGCCCCATGCTGTTCCTGCTGCAGCTGTATTTGCAGGATCATATTGTGTAGCATGGCACATACCATGACAATTTGGATACATGTAGTTGGTGAGTACTGCTAGGCACCACCAGATGTGTCCAGGCACTGGAACCGTGACTTGAGCATCCCAAACACACACTCAATAATGTTTCTTGTTTGTGCGTGTGCCTCATTATGGAGTTCTTGTTCGAGTGTGTGTGTATTTCTGATGGGTGTCATCAGCCACAGCTCCAGTGAGTATCCAGCATCCCCCACTAGGTGAACGTCAGGGATGTCCCCATTGGCAAATCTCTAGTACAACTGCGTCAGATGCCAGATGTGGGAATCATGATAGCCTCCAGGGCAGCCAGCACACACATTCATTATTATGCCTTGGGCATCGCACACGACCTGGCAGTTGATGGAGGGGAAGCCCTTGCAGTTGATGTAGACCCTACCCCGCTCACCAGGTGGTGCTTTGATGTGTATGTGCGTGCAGTCAATTGCACCCACTACCTCAGGGTATTCTGCTATTTGGTGGAAAAGACGCATATTGTTGGCCAATGCCTCACAGAAATTGGGGAAATATACATGCTCACTGACATGTGCTGACATGGCATCCAGGAACTGGTGCAGTATCCTGGATGCTAATGCCTGTGAAATCCCCATCATATCACCAACCAGTTGGTCTCTGGAAGGTACCTGTAGCTAGTATTCTTAGGCCAACACATACCTTGGTATCCACTGGGATGGATTCCCCTCTGTTGGTTCTGTGTGTGAGGCATGGCTGGTACAGCTCAACAATTTGCTGCAGGAGGTCTCTGTCCACCCTATAGCACTCCACTATCTCCAGCTCATGTAGCCCCTGGTAGGTTACCCTGGGTCTGTACACTGTTCTCCGTCTCCTCACTGTGGGTTGCTCAGCAGCATTCACAACATCACCACCCTCAGCACCTTGCACATGTTGGTTTATGATAGCAAGAGCAGCCCCTAACATTTTGTCTGACTTTAAAGTTTTTAAGCTTTCCCTCTTTGTATACTGCAGTGTTGCAGAGTTCTTGGGAAAAACAGGGAAGAATGCTGTTTGCAGAGTTTAAAGTACTGGGCTGGGCTGGGCTAGTCTTCTGCCTGTGTAATTGGCTCATTCTGATATATTTCACCTGGCAGCTTTGCTAGTTCTCCTTGGTTAACTTCCTACTACTTCTTTTCCTTCCTTTTCCCTTTCTGTTTCCGCCTGGGGCAGCGTCGCACAAACGCGCGCACACGCTGTGTGCCCGTTTGCAAGACATTTCAGATATTTTCACAGCATACACCTTTGGTTTCTGGTTTTCAAAAAGGACAACTGTAGACACGCCTCTTGCAATCCTGAGCAACTCAGGGCAAACACAAGACACTGTGCTCCAATAAGCATACAGCCTTTCTGACATACCCCCCTCATGATATCACCTATCTTCTACTCTACTACTCAACTATGAACCAAAGTCAAAAGTACTGAAAAAATAAACAAATCCACCCAGAAAGACAGCGAAGGACTCCAGCAACATGATTCGAACGCTTTTAATGATAGTCCACAGACAAACATTCCACATTAACGCTATTAGAAAATACTACGTTTTCGTCCTCTCAATGAATAGGACTTCATCAGATAATAATTAGCATACATTAATTAACACTTTATATATAATTAAACATTCAAATTATCCTATCCTAAAACAGTGCATTTGTAATTATCAAATCAGGCTGCTATGGCTCATGAATATTAAAAATGCATATCAAAGTATTCAAATAAACAGATATTTGTTCCTGAACTTGGCAATACAGTATTTTGGTTATAAGTATTGACATTAAAAATATAAGTAATACTCTACTACTCACCTACTCCTACACTTACACTCTTGGGACATGGCTCACATGCTGGGGAAAATTGGGATTTCCTCATTTGCATAGGATTGCCTACTAATGCTTGGTTACATCTCTCACACTGAGCTTCCCCCCCTTAGTAACCAGTACTCAGTGGTCATGTTGTCTTCAGCCTGCCATTCACCTGCATGGCAGGATAAGCTTTTTAGTGAAAATGCCTATTTTTGGCTATTTTTAAATTCTTTTCTTTTTTTTTTAAGCGTCGCATGTTTGCACGGCACTGCGCTACTCTTAAACATCGGAGATCGGGGGAAAACTGTTTAACTTTTTATACAGGTAAAACTCAAGTTACCTACTTTCATATCTAACTTCTCTAGTGCACACTGCAGAGTGCATTCTTTTCAATCTTACCTTTAAGCATCCCTGTTACTAGCACTTTCTCTAATACCTAAAAAGATCATCTCTACTTGACTCCAAGTAGACTTTTCTCTATCTGTTAAACCTAGCACTTGCTCCTACAGTACTTATTACCTTGATACGGCACTCTTATAGATAGCACCCCAAAAGGCAAACCCCCATTTCTCGGTCACCCACATCCCGGAATCTCTTTTAAAGTTTTTTGTCTAGTCCTTCTAGCATGTCGGGGATCAGTTGCTAGTGTCCTCTCCTGCTCAGCTGGTGAACCTGGGAATATTGAGGCAATGTTACAATTGCCTCATGTACACAGAACAACCCTCTCCTCCTCCCACAAACACAAATACATGCAGAGATGCAACTATCTGGCCAACTGGGCTGAGCTCTCTCAACATAGGACTGGCAAGACCAGTCAGGAGGAGAAGGTTACCACACACACTATAGACCCAGTCTCACATACTACCATCACAACCTCAAATCATACACATAAACACACAAAGACATACTCGGGTGGCTCTGATCAAAAATCTACCAAAACAGCAGAGGCCACCAAAGCAGACACCCAAACAACCACCACCTCAGAACACAACACCTGCAACACATAGACCTCACAGTCAGAGTGTCAAACAGTCACAGCCCTTAAGGCCAAACACAATGCCAGACACACTAGTCATTGGTGACTCCATAGTCAGACACACTGGCGTCCGCTCACCAGACTGAGTAAGGAGAAGGTCACAGTAAGCTGCCTGTCGGCTGTTAGAATCCGCCACATAACGCAAGCACTCAGGTCTCTCAACAGCAGGTACAAATTCGACTCAGTCATTGTCCACGCTGGTGTAAATGACCTGAGACGTACCTCCTTGGACTACTTGAAAGAGACATTGAGGAGCTCTCTGATTATGTAGCCCAGGCAGGTATGACCCTGACCTTGAGCAGTAGCCTACCATCAGCAAGAATGATGCCACAATACAGAGATAAGAAGATCAGCAATAACAAGTGGCTTAAACTCAGGTGTCATACAAAGGGGATCCAATGTCTGTCTGCCTGGGATGACATGCTGGACAAGCCACGCTGCTTCGCAAGGGGCTTGCACCTGTCACCCTGGGATTCGGATATTGGCAAAGGCTCTTGCCCCCATAGTGCCTTTTTAGGCAAGGCTCAAATTCTAAACCTACCACCCTAGAACACAAAAGGAAAAAACTAAGGGTAATGCTGCTCAATGCCAGAAGTCTAAATCTCAAAATGCACTTTCGAGGCCCTTCTCAGTATGGAGAACATCGATGTCTGTGCAGTGACAGAAACCTGGTTCAAGGCTCCTGAGGCACCCCAGCACTATCAGGTTTACCTCTTATCATGCGTTCCCCCAAAATCCGGACAATACCAAGAAAGGAGGGTATCCATATTCATCAAGGACACCCACACCTCAAGACTGGTGGCAATGCACGATGCATCGGAGACCATCCAGGTGCAATTAACCATAGGCAAGACTGCTCTGCAAATTGTAGCATGTTACAGGCCACCCTCACAAACTCAGGAACCTCACATGACCTTCCTGAAAACACTAGAGGGGATAAATGTATCACCAAACACCATCATACTAGGTGACTTCAATTACCCTAATATAGACTGGGAACACTACTCAAGCTCAAACACCCTAGCCCAAAAGTTCCTGGAATTCATAAACTCAAATGCCATGGAACAACTAGTCACCATCCCCACAAGAGGAGAAAACATACTTGATCTCATCATCACGAACATGGGAGCACAATGTTCAACACCAGAGAGAAGTATACCCCTCACTGGTGAGATCAGATCACAAACTAATCTCGCTGGAGGTCCTCATCCCACCCCACCTGAAATAAAAAGACCACAGTAAAGAACTTCTAAAGCCGACTTCACACTTCTAAAGACTAGTGTGGTCTCCTTTAAGGCCCCCGAGACGGAAAACAGTACTCAAGCCGCTGAATCACTTACAAATGCCTTCTACCAGCACCTGCAGGACTGCATGGATAAGGCAATCCCAAGCAAAACAAAGACTCTTTGTACCAAAGGCAAGCGTCAGTCTGGTGGACCCCAGCCATAAACAAACTCTACAACAAAGGAGGAAGCTACTACAAGATAGAGCAAAATCCTTAAAGGTAAGACACCCTTGATCACTATAAGTAAAAAACTAAGAGCTCTCATAAAATCATCCAAAGCAAATTTTGAGAGAAAAAATAGCTAAAGACTCAAAAGACAATCATAAGGCCTTCTTTAGCTATGTTAGAAACCTGGGAGGAAACTCCCAGATATGCTCAGAACTAATTCAAAATGATGTGAAGATTACTGATCCTACAGACATTGCCAACATACTGGCTGACAGGTTCAGTGCAAACTTCTCCCCTCCCCAAAGGAGAGATATCTATACCAAGCGTTGCAGCCCCCAAACATCTCCAACGCCCAAGTGAGAACTGCTCTCTCCAAAGCAAAACACAGCATCCATGGGACCTGATGGTGTCCCCGGCTGTGTGCTCCACTTAACTCAACGAGGAATTAAACCCACAGCTAGGACAGCTGTTTAATCATAGTCTTACCTCTGGATACGTACCCAGGGAGTGGCGACTGCAACTGTGGTCCCACTTCACAAAGTGATTGCCTCCACCGACCCTGGAAATTACCGCCCATTAGCTTGACAAGCCTTATCTGCAAAGCCATGGAGAGGATCATAATGGACCTCATAAATAAAGACATAGGAAATTTGCAGACTTTGGATCCATCCCAGTTTGGCTTTGTCAAAGGCAGATCATGCCTTCTAAACTTGGTTGACTTTTTCAAACAGTCACCAAAGCCATTGATGAGGGAAAGGCAGTCCATACAGCCTACCTCGATCTGGCAGGCCTTGATACAATACCCCACTTGGGTATCATTGAAAAACTCATCAGCTTAAATGTTAACCCATACATCACAAGATGGGTTGCAAACTGGCTGAGTGACAGAACCCACAGGGTCAGAGTTGCTGGCGCCATGTCAGACTCAAAGCCTGTCACAAGTGGTGTACCACAGGGCTCAGTCCTGGGCCCACTCTTGTTTGGCATCTACTTTTCAAGTACAAGCAAACACAGGAGGGTTATGGCTGACAAAATTTGCAGATGACTGCAAACTGAAACCATAGTAGAAAACACATCTGACACAGATATCCTTCAGAAGGGTCTCACAGAAACGGATAACTGGTGCCAGAGCCATGGCCTAAAGTTAAATGCCGAAAAATGCATAGTCATACCCTTTGGGAAGAACAAGGTTACCCCTAGCTACCAAATAGGTGGCAATCCACAGAGCACAAGAAGAAGTTATCAGGGACCTGGGGACCCAGGTTGATAGTAGTCTGTCATTCGACACCCATGTAGCTAAAGTAGTTAGGAAGACCTTCTACATTGCCCACCTTATCATGAAGGGATTCTCATCTAGATCAAGGGAGGTCATAGTCTCCCTATACTCATCACTCATCAGACCAATGATTGAGTACAATGCCCCATTCGGAATGTATCTGACCTGACACTTGCAGCAGCTGGAGAGGCCACAAAGTTCCTCACCAAAAGGATAAAGGGTCTCAAACATCTGTCCTATGCTGCCCGACTGAAAGAACTCCAGCTCTATTCAGTGCTAACACAGCTGCTCAGAGGTGACCTTTGCCTAACATACAAGGCCATGTCAAACCCAGATTTGATGAATATGCTTCACCTCAAAATCTAGATCCATCAGAGCCACAAGGGCGAGACTTAAACCTCGACACTGCTATTAATAGGGACGTGCTGGAGGGATAGATTCATCACCCAAAGACTCCCTATGCTGTGGAATAAAATCCCGGTATATGTGAGGCAGAGCACCTCGCTGGCCTTGTTCAAGAGAAATCTTGACCAATGGATGGGAGATCGCAGATATACCCCAGGGATTACCTCAGTGTCACTGCTCGACAGAGGCACAGCAAAATAATGGGTATAGTTTCCCATACTAAAGGGGTGGCGTAAGCCACAAAACTATGGGCTAGGCTTGTAAATGCCCTCGGGCAGATAGCCTAGTATGAACCTATGAACCTATAAAAAAATTAGATTTTAATAATTTTAAACATTTAAAAATGCCAGTGGCCTTATATTTGGCCATTGGCATGCTTTCTCAACTGGATGCATCCTTTATTTGGAGCTGTTATATCTCCATTTTGCTATTTGCAGAACGGTACTCCGTTACCAACAGAGTACATTTCTGCAGATAACACTACTCTTCCACGGACAGGTTAGTGTTTCCTGGATTGCAAATTTACCTCATTTGCATAGCTTTCAGCAACCAGTGAAGTAATTTGCATACCATGACACTGTCCGTGCAAGACTAGCTTTAGAAGCTCTCATGCACGCCCCTGCCGGCTGTTGCTGGATCGCTCGGCAGACATATTGGCTGTCTGACATCTTACTCTACTCTACAACTCCATGCAAGCTTTCATAAATCCGGCCCATTATCTGTTCTTGTCCTAGCTGTATTCTCTTCCCAGATGTGAAAAACTGTCATGTTTTTAGAAAACGTTAGGTTTTAGACTTAACAGTGATCTGACTACCTAAATGAAAATAAACTGAATTATTAACAGTAGCATTTACTGTACTATAGTAGTAAGGTTGCTGGTGAGGCAACTACTTGCAAAACTGTTCACTTCCCACAGTTTCAACCTTCATTTATTTTCTCTTAACTCCTTGCCAATTCCCATTTAAATGCTAATTACAATGTCCCTTGCACATATTACTCAAAACATACTGTACAGACTTTTCCTAATTATCTGCTTGTACCTGTCTCCAAATGAAAACATTTGCTAATAAGAAATAAAATAGCTTGCAGCTTTGCAATGCAATAGAAGACCCATAGAGTTCATTCAGAACACACTGGTGGCATGTTTTATAACTGATTGCTTTAACCTAATCTTCATCTAAAAACAGATTATAATAACTCTGTATACTTTTCATCTTTTTTCTAATTCTTTTAGTCTGTTTGCTTAAAAATCTCTTATCTGTAGCTTAAACCAAGAACACAAGTCTAGACTTTCTTCTGCAAAAACAGGGGAATTGATTTTATCTTGATACACATACAATATGATCAATACACTTTTACATCCCACAGGAGTCAAAAATCAGAAAATTATATTGCGTATTTCCAGCCTTTCTTATCTTGTTACAAGTAAAGCCTATATACAACACAGTTATAGAAAATACTTTCTTACTTCAATATCACTCATATAAACAGCTGTCGCTGGCAAAACTCCAGCCAGCTCACATCCAGCCAGCTCACATTTAAAATACCCCTAAGTTACTAGACAACTGCTTCACAGTAGAACATGCAATTTGCATCAATAAATTTTAGTATACAATTAAAAAAAAATCTTTTTTATTTACTATTGCTTCTTCAGTCTCTCTTTTGACCTTCTAAACATTAAAAAGAAAATAGGATTATGCTTTAGAGTCCTCCCACCAGGTTATCACAGGCAACAAACTTCCAGTTTTTTTAGCCATATCTTCTTAAAGAACCACATTCATCACACCTAAACTGCATCTATTGGGAATGACACTTTTCAGTTCTCCCATTTATTCACAATTTCACATTATTGCTGATGTTCTTCTTCATCACCTCAACTTTCCAACACCAATTTCTGGTTCAAGTCAAAGGTACTCCTGATTCTTCTAATCAACTCTGACATTTTTTTCTGTTACTCTCAAACATTTTCTTTTGAAACAATGGAAAAAGTTTCACTGGCAAATTCTCTGTGTGTGCTTTATTACTGTCAGAAGAATGAAATAGATAGTTTCTTTTAGCTTGCTGGCTCACTCTTTGTTGGCTAAACCTTTTTGTTTCCTCTATAGTGTGTTTTGCCTCCAAAATGTCTTTGATCTTCCACAAAAAAATATTCTGGAAACAGCTGAATAGAGCAATTTGAATCTCACACTAGCCTCTTGACATCCCCTGATGGCTGGAATAAACGTGTTTTTCTGGTATACAGTAGGTTCATAGGTTCATACTAGGCTATCTGCCCTAGGGCATTTATAAGCCTAGCCAGAATGTGTTTGGCTTTCGCCACCCATTTTAATTAAATTAATTCTGCCCTTTTTTTTTTTGGTTACTGTACCTCTGTACTGTCTTGACACAGAACACAAGAGATACATCCAGTCGTATCCTATGATCCCACCATCCATCATCAAGATTCCTCTTGAGAGAGGACAGTGAGACACTCTGGGTGACTGGACTGGGATTTTATTCAGAGTGAGAGAGCCTGTGGGTATTTATTTCAGTGTCCCAGTTATCCTATTTATTTCCAGTGCTGAGGTTCAAGTCTCGGGCGTGTAGCTCTGATATAGGACGATTTTCTGAGTGCAGCATGTCCATTAATTCCGGGTTGGACGTGGTTTCACGTCAGGCACAGATGGCCGCTGAACAGGTAACAGGCGGTATGCCACTGAGTAGAGCTGGAGTTTCTTTAACCGGGCAGCATATGTAAATACCTATTTTCCACAAACTATCTGGTGTCCCTGGTTTGTAATACTTTTCTTTTCTAACATAGTTTTGTCAGCAGCAGCCCTTTCTGCTGGCATGATTAGTATACATACAGTGTGCTCTTACAATTAACAAATCCTACTGAGGACTAGCAGCCCAGATGTTTATACATGCTTTCAAAAAATTAATGTACTCTATTTCTTCCAGTTTCTCTGGGTAAGCAAACATTTCAGGTTTTCTCTGCGCATTGCATCTTTTAACTCTGTTGTTTTTTTTTAAACACTTCTTCAGTAGTCTCATATACAGCTAGCCTTTTCTTCACTTCAGCCTGCAGGTTTATCCGCATGTCAGACTAGTTACTTAAAGTTTCTTAAATTATTTCCAATGTTTTGTCATTTGAATTTATGTATAACTCCAGTGTCACACTTATTTTAAACATCTCTGAGTGCATTTGATTTATTCTTTCCTCTAAATTACTGGAAACCACTCTCCTATATTAAGGCTGGCACCTGAACAGTTATAAAGTTATTCGCACCCAAAGGTTTTGTTTTTCCTTCGTTTTGTCTGGTTGATTTTCTCTTACTCTCTCCAAATATCTTCTTTGCTGCACCCAGACAGTGTAATGACCAGACAACTGAATTTTAACCCAGACTGTTAAACTTTCACTGGTTTATCACTTCAAGTTTTCATACTTGGAGATCAGCCTTCTGCTTAGTGTGCAGTCTTCAAGGAAGCTTTGAATGTTTTCTGCTGTTATGGTAACTTTGCTTCAGGTTATTCATTTCCTGTCTCTTCCTACACTGCTTCATTTTCTTTGTGGAGTATATGCTTTGACTTACTTTAGCAGAATATAGTTTTCCTTTTTCTTATACTGGTTGTGATCAAGTAATGCACTTAAATTTCTTTACTGAATGTATTAGTAGTATACAGTGCATTTAATTTGTGCCACAGTCCTGAAACCTACTATTTTCTATTTTGTTTTTATTACTACTTTTTTATGCAGACTTAATAATATATTTGAGTTGAGAATGTGCATTTCTGGTGTTTGATGCTGCTTTTTTATTGATTCAGTAATTTTTTTTAAGTATTTCTCTATCTGATACTTTTCTCTGCTAAAATTACTTTTCAAAATGGTGGCAGTTTGTTGGCTGTTTGAAGTCTATGAGGGAGCAAGGATCTGTGACTGAACATGAAGACCAGGTGGCCTACTCTAGCTTTTTCTCCATGTGTGAACCAAAAGTGATACACAGGTTGTTAGTAATATGATTGATCGTGTGTGTGTGTGTGTGTGTGTGTGTGTGTGTGTGTGTGCGCGTGTGTGCATGTGTCTGTGTGTGTGCCTCTATACAGACAAATACACTTCTTATAACCCCATCACACACACACTACACATCTGACAATCACAATGAATGCAGTGGAGGATTTGTTGTTTTATAGCTACTTCACCTCCTCCTTTTGTTGACCACAATTGTTTAACCATTACTGTCACAATGTTAACAATAGATTTTATTTTTTTTTGTATAAAATCTTTTTATTTTTTTTTTTTTTGTGAAAACAGATACAGTAAAACGCAACAATATTAATAGACAGGTAGTAATATGACCAGAGAATACATTGCTGAATAATAAAACATAAATGCAAAACAGTAAGAACTATTTACACATATGCCAAATTCCATCATTGATTATATATACCAACTTCAAGTTAGAATATGTTCAAAAAAGGATTTCCAAAATTCTGTAATGTAAGTGTGGGATTTCTCAGTGTAGGTTAAATATTTGTGAGCTAGTAGGTGTTTGGTAGCTAATTGTTTGAAACCCTCCCATGTGAATGATGCTCTATCCTTCCAATGTAATGTAATGTAGTGTTTAAGTAAAGAAACTAGTGTTATTAATATTCGTGTTTGTAGTTTAGTCAGGCCTACGGGGATGATATTTAGGAGAGCTAGTTTCCAAGATAAGGTGGACTTTTCAAAGCCCATTTTTTTTAGTTGGGCTCTAAGTGAGCACCATAGCTTGTAGGTGCACTTGTAGCTCCAGAAGATGTGGAGTTTATCAGCCTTGTGATTATCACAATAGGAACATAATTGAGAGGTGGTTGGGTATATTTTATTTATAATTATTAGAGTGAAATAGGCGTTATGAAGTATCATGATCTGTATATATTTAAGTTTTTTAAGGGGAATAAGTTTGGAGGTAAGCTGGATCGCTTGAGTTATTTGTTTGTTTGTGATTGAAGGATTGATTTCCTTCCAGTAACTAGAATAAATAACTTCTTTTTGCATTTTGATTGATAGAATAAGTTTGTAGGAGTTAGATAGCATTTTTTTGTTTGAGGATAGGAGGTTCCATATGGTTTTACAGGTTTGAATGTCATTTGCATTGATATCAGGATTGTCTATGATGTATTGGCTAAGGTCTCAAATTTGCCTTAAAATGATTGTATAGCTTTTAGGGAGCTTTATTTGTGTTCTCATTTCAGTGATAGTATTGTTCTTGAAGAGAAATATTTCAGAGATTGTTAGTTTCTTGAGGAGGGGATAATTATTTAGGTTAATCATGTTGTTGTTCATTTTGAGATTGGGGCTAAGGTGGATAGGTTGTAGGGAAGTGAACGCATAATATAGGTTTAATGATTTGAACATCCTTTGTATGATAGTGATTTTATGTTTAATGACTGGGTGTATTTTAAGATTTTTGTTGTAAAGGAAAAGGAGAGCTCTGGGGTTAATGGATAGTGTTTTGATATAGTTGTGTAATAGTCTGACCCAGGCTGGAGACCACTGTTGTGGTGAAGGGGTGTGGTTGGCTATTGTTATTAGCCTATTACAGTTTATGATATCGTAGTAGAGTTTAAAGTCTGGCAGCCCTACCCTCCATAGTCTTTATGGTAAGTCAATTTATTATAACTGATTCTGACTGATTTGGGGACCCAAATAAATTTGGAAATTATGGAGTGAATGGTTTTGAAGAGTTTTAGATTGATTATAGTATTGGAGGTATTACATATATATTTAAATCTGGGTAGAAGATTCATTTTGATTGTGGCTATTTTAGCTAGGAATGGAAGTTGAAGTTTTGTCCATCTGCCCATATCATGTTGCATTTTTGACAAGAGATTAATAATGTTATTTGTATATGATTGTTTATGATCTTGGTGAAAGGATATTCCTAGATATTGTAATGAATTGTTAGTTTTAATACCAGCTGCTAAGGAGTATGTGAGAAGCTGACAAGGGGAGTTAATAGGGAAGATATTTGTTTTTGTTAGGTTTAGTTTGTAATTTAAGAAAGTTGAAAAGGTGTCGATAGCGGATAGTAGTTTCTGGAAGTCTGAATTAGGTAGTGAGTAGTAAAGATTTAGATCATCAGCAAAAGCTGCTAGGGTAATTTTAGTGCTAAAGATGTTGGAGATATGGTGGAAAGTTTTATGAGAAATGAGGAGAAAAAGAGGTTCAATGTATAAATTAAAAAGATAGGGGGACATAAGACATCCTTGTCTGGCACCATTCTCAATATCAATTTGAGAAGATAGGTGTTTATTAATTTGTAGGTAAGTATGAGCCTTGGAGTATAGTGTTTTCATAGCTTGTATGTAGTTATTGAGTATGTTAAAGAGAGACAAGATATTGAGCAAAAATTTTACATTGAGTATCTCAAAATGCTTTTGAGGCATCAATAGCTAAGGTGTAGATTGGAGTACGTGTATAGGTAGAGAGATTGATCATGGTGTCCAGAGTAAGGGATGATCAAAGGTTTGTTTGTGTATTATGAAATCTGATTGTTCAGGGGAAACAATGTTTGGAATGATTGGTTTAATTCTGTTTGCTAGTACTGACGCAAATATTTTCATATCAAGATCTATTAGGGCTCTAGGTCTATAGTTCAGGGTTTTTTTGAGGTCGGAGTTTGGCTTAGGTATGAGAATTGTTTTGGATGTGTTTAGATGTATATCACTTACACCACTGGAAGTAATGTGATTGAATAGATGGAGAAGAAAAAGATGATTTTTGTGGGAAAGGTTTGTAGAATTCATCTGTAAGACCATCTGGACCTGGTGATTTGTTGGGTTTGAGTTTATTGATTGTCATAATAATTTCTTGTTGGGAGATCGGGGAGGATAAAAATTTTTGTTGATCTGGACTGACTTTGGGAAATTTTAATTGGTTTAAGAAGGCATCTAGGTCCTGTTTATTATGAGAGAGGTTTGATGGACTGTAGGATTTTTGTATATATACTTTCAAAGATACATATGATATCTTGAGTAGTGAGTTTATCTTGGTAGACATTTTCTGTTATGTTCAGGGAGGGTTTTTGTTTGGTTAATAAGCTTCACCAGGAATTTAGATGGCATGTGAGCTCATTCAGAGTAATTTGCTAAAGTTTTAATTTCTTGGTATGTTAGGTTTTCAGCATTGAGATCATACAGCTTTTGTTGGAGTTTTGTTATTTGAGTTTCAGTTTCTTGTTTAAAGGATGATTAGAGTTGGGATTCAAGCTTAATGATTTGATTTTTAAGAGTGGCTTCCTCCTAAAGAAGTTTTTTTTATAAACTGAAGCTTTAGTTATAAAGGTACCTCTAATTATGGATTTAACAGAGGCCCAGTAATCATTGGTAAGTGATTATAGAGTAAATTGTCAAAAGCTATGTCCAGGATGGCATCTACTTCTTGTAGAATTTCCTTTTTTCTTAATAGGTTGGAGTTAAGGACCCAGTTATACCCTCGGCTACTTTTAGTTTGATTGCTATCCCAATCAATAGTTAGGTTAATCTTAAAATGATCTGATAGGTACCTGGGTTCTGTGTGAAAGGAATGTTTGTATTTAGTAAATATATTGGAAATGAGAAAGAACTCTAGCCTGGACCAAGACTTATGACACATAGAGTAGAAGGTATATTTAATTTTGAGGGAGTTATTGGGCTGGAATATATGGGGGTCAAACAGGTTAAAGTCATTTTTAACTTCCTCGAGTGCTGATATAGCATGGCTATTGTGTTTGGAATTGGTGTTGGATCTGTCAATATCAGGGTCTTGGATTGAGTTCCAGTCCCCTCCTAGTATAGAATAATGATTGGGGAAGTCAAGCAGTATTTTATAAATAGACATTATAAATTTGTGTCGATTTACACAAGGCGTGTATAGGTTTAATATCATAATAAGTTTGTCTATACAGGCTGGTTTAGTTGTTATATAGCACCACCTTCCATTAATGTCCATATCATGTTTTATGATTTCACATTGGAAGTCAGTTTTAATAATAATTGCTACTCCTGAGCTATTTTGTGATTTGCCAGAGGCAATGATATCCTTAATCTATTTTTTCTTTAGGGAGGGTTTCCATTGCTCTGGTAGCATGTTGGTTTCTTGTAGGAGGATTAAATTAGCTTAGGATTTGAATATCAACTGTAGAAGTAGTTTTCTTCTTCTTTTTTTTTTTTTTTTCGTGTTGGATCCCTTTCACATTCCAGGAATCAAATGACCACATACCTACTATTATAACTGTGTCAGTAAAGGATGAGTGTGATGGGTATAATTGGTACAGTAAATGTAAGAGGTAGGACATTGGCATAGAACTCTTCCTGCATCAAACTTGTGCCTTTTCACTAAACTACTATGCCCTGAAGAGATGGGGGAATTGGATGATACAGAATTATAACAGGAGTTAAAGCAGAAATGGTTAGGTAGAAATCTTCTTGTTACTAATGCTTTGATAACTTTTAGTCCCATATTAAAAACATATATATAGTACAAATAACAAACAGCATGTCTTCCTATTTTAACTTCTGCGTCTTCTAGCTCTTCATAGTTTTTGAATTATGAGGGAAAGTAATGGGGGGGCAATATAGTTTGGTGTAATGAAATAGAATATTCCCCAAAATTGGTGTAAAGTGAGAGGGTTCTAAGAGTTGGTTAAGGTAGTGTAAACATTTATATAACCCTGAGGTTTTGTTGACTAGTGCATCTTGATTGGGGTGTTAAGCTGTGTTATCATTTAGAGAGCTAATACTAGTTTAAATAATTGTCACTAATGGTATTAATGTATGATAAAATGTGTCAGGTTAAATGTTAGTGTTTCCAGGTATATTTCTTGTCTCTGGTCTAGAAGCTTCAGGGTAATAAACCCACAGCTTTATAGGTTGTTAGTTTTATAACAGAAATGGTATTACTGTATTAATATACTGTTGTTAAAGTCTAGTACACACAAAAGCATACTCAGAAAAGTTTTCTTCAAAGAGGTGGTTAGTCATAAAACAATAAGCAAATCAGAGCATATATAATACTTATGCATTCTATAGCATTTGTCAAACGTATAAAGCATTTAACATCACAATTTGTTCCATTAACTATTTTTAACATCATGTATCTGCCAAGTAAGGCAAGGGTATTATTATTAGAAATGTCACATTAACAAGTTTAGAATGAATATCTTAGGTATGCTAGTTATTTGGATAGATAGACACGAGAGTAATAGTATACACATTTTCATTTGGTCTTTTTTTAATTCTTTACTTCCCTTTTTCATTGCCCTTTCCTCATCTTCCCCTTCCTTTCTTCATTCATAAAGCTTGTATTGCACTGCTATGTAAGGGGGGGGGGGCACACACAGTGTAATATTCATAGTTGTTGTCCAAGTCTGATAAAGCTTGTATGTGGAATTATTTATAGAAATATAGGCAAAAACCGCATATAAAAATAGGTTCCAGAAGTCTTAATTGTCAAAAGAAAGAAATGTCATGCCTTACTTTGTATTGCAATTCACATTGTGTAGGTATTTGCATTGTTCCATGTGTGGTTGAGTGGAATACCAGGGCAGAGAATACTGAGAATGAAAAAAATTGCTGTGCTGACCACTAGATGGGAGTGTAATCTGTTATTGCATGGCAAGGTTAGCTTGTAAAGCCAAATCAAAGGAGTTGGAGAATGAATTCAAAGTGAAGTAAATCAAAACTGATTATTTCCTGGTTAACTTGTGTTATTATTGATCAAAAATGATAAACGTATTGTAAATCCAACATTATGAATGCAGTTCTTGCAGATTTCTTTTTTTTGCTTGCATGAAAATATCTGTAATTTGGTAGTAGCATTTTAAGAAAGAATAGGCTTCTGGGAAGTTAGATTCAGGGGTTAAACAGGAAGTGAGTAGCAGATTGAGATGGCTAGATCCTTGTACACTGTATTAATGGAACCAGAGAGTCATTTTCGGCCGAGAAATCCGCAAATTATTTATCTTGGATTATAAACAGTACCAAAATGGTAAGAAGCTTATTTTTACCTTATTTCAGTTGCATGCAATCATCTTATTTATGCCACAATGCTGCTTTTTTCATTTTATTTGCTATTTTTGGTAGTAGGTAGTTCTGGAACTGTGTTAAAGGCATTTAAGAAGGATTTCTTCACTTCTGAGGTGTTGCTGACGTTGTATTTGATCTCCTGATGCTGAAAGTGAAGTGTATGGGGGTATTTCATTTGGAATCTGAGTTGCTTTTGTATCAAAAAGGTACAAAATGGAGATAGTTTTTGATGTTCCATTTTAATTTGTAGAGGAAGAGCTTGCACAAAAAGTATTTTATTTCTATTCCAGATCATGTTTCTTTTTTTTTCCAGATGTAAGTATTCTGGTTGCTTGTTAGAAATTAAGCAATTTTACATACACTTGTCATGGTTTAGTGGAGTCTAATGATGGGCATAGAGCTCGGTGTGCTTTTTCTATTATTTGGCTTGCTTTAGTGGTGTTTTCAAGTATAGCCCCAAATATAGCCAGAACTGTTTCTAGTAGTTTGTTTTGCTCAATACTTTTTGGTATAGCCCTCAAGATAATATTATTATGTCTGGATCTTGCTTCTAGGTCCAAGATTTTTTGCTGCATTTCTTGTATAGATTTGTTGTAAGCTTTAGATTCCTTCTGGAGTTCTTTGATTTTAGTTTCATTTTCAGAGATTCTGGCTTCTGATTTTTCCACTCTGGTTGCAATGTGGTTAATGGAATCCCCAAAAAATTTTAGCTGGTCTGAGAAATTTTGTATAGGTAATTGTAGAGGCTGTAGAGCAAGTTTTAGGTCATCAAGGTTTGTAGATTCAGTTTTATTTTTACTGGATGATTTAGTGGTTTCTTGTTTCCCAGTTCTTTTCGTTTTAGTATTGTCTTTTTCTGGAGATGTAAGTGCTGAAAACTTAGTTTTAGTTGTTTGTGAGTCCATGGTATCTGAATCAGTCGGCATTATTTCTCTTTTGTTGCTTAGAGGATGCAAGAAGATATATGGCCTCCAGGTGTTTCAGTCAGCCAGCAATCAGAGCACATGTGAAGGAATCCTGGCAGTATCAAAGGTAATCTTCCTATTTTTCAGTATTCTCCTCTGTTTCTGGTAAGTTTTCCAAGTTGTAGCAGTTAGTCTTGATGACTATCAAGTTTTATTTTTTCTCTGGATCGCAATTTTTGTCAGAAAAAGTAGTTTTTTATATTGGTATTTGGAGAGCTAGGTAACTGCAGTGTTTATAGGTCAGTGGCCATTTTGGATCTCATTAACAATAGATTTTCACTTTTAATATACATATATATATATATATATATATCAACAGTTTTTCAGACCATAAAATCTGTATACTACATTTAAAAAGGATGACTTTTCAAATTTTTTTTCAAAATTAGTAACACATAGTTTTTGCAAAATATTATATATGTCATGATTTATAACAGTGTAAACATGAATATTTAGAAAAAAAACATGATGACACTTCATATAACTGATTTAGTGATGCCAGTGATTGTTTTTAAAATTTAAGACTGGGTGTTCTGATTTGCACTAACTGACTAATCGAAATAAGGTAATTTTGAGCATGGTGATTTGTAACATTATTGATTGCATATTACTATTATATAACAATAAAACTCTTACTATAGTGGCAATGTCAGATACTATCCTAAAAGTATCACTTCAGTGTTATACACCTTTTCTGACATAAATGCTGTGGCAGGCCCACATTAACTTATAGCTAATAAGATCATCGAGAATCCACTATAACTGTGCTTAATCTATAAAAGCTTGACAGATCCTATGAGTTACTGGTTTGTCTGAGTTTGAGCTATGATTTGGATATGAACTACTCATAATTACCACCAAACTGAAGATCATATATTCATTTACTGGCAAAACTTCAAAAACAGTAATAGCACCAAATGGCAGGGGCTAGAATGTTCCATAAATACACCATTTTAAGAATACATATTTAAGTATCAGCATATGTTTTGCTGTCAGATTTGATGAAGCTATCAAAATGTGATGAATATTTCAAGGGGAGAAAATTTCAATAAAAAAATAATGTAGGAATGCAGAGAAGGGGTTGATATTGTTAATGGATTAATCTAAATGTGATAGATATTGCTTGCTGGACCTCGTACTAGCTGTTAACTGGACTACCTTGGCTACAACCTCATCTATGAGCAGGATCTTTCTTATCCAGCAGGAGACAAGACTCAGTCTGTTACTAATACAAAAACATTAGAAATCAACAGCTTTGGGTCTGGTGTTCTTGCATGGAGGATAAGAAAGAAAACTTAAATGGAAAAGGAAAGAAAAATTTGTATCTCTGAGTAGCTACTTGGGAATGAATGATCCACAA
Source organism: Protopterus annectens (assembly GCF_019279795.1). NCBI lineage: Eukaryota > Metazoa > Chordata > Ceratodontiformes > Protopteridae > Protopterus > Protopterus annectens. The sequence continues at coordinate 1,557,775,876 of NC_056737.1, read as the reverse complement.
AAAGCAGCTCAACATCAACTTAACCAGAACTAAGCACATCACAAGTGGGCTCTCTTCACTTCAGAAGGCATACTTTAGCAATACATTAGTGTTTCATAAAACCCTAGCATACAGGCATGAAGGCAACGAGAAGGCAAAATGGAAATATATCAAAACTGATAATGAAGAAACAATACCCCTTTGTGTGAAACTAATAAGTAATTTGAAAACAGCAGTATACAATGTAATTCTTATATTAGGAAGATCAAATACCAAGTTAAAACTTAAAACTGATCATGTATACGATACAAAAACAGGGAATGAAGAGGCTAGAGAGCACAAATTAATGCAACAAGAACCAGAAAAGACAGAACAGTAGACAAAAACAACCACACCACTAGAAGGCCCATCAATAGAGAAAACAATACAAGTATAAAAGGAAGCAAAAGAAACTGAAAGGAAGGAGTCTTCAAAAAATGGGGGGAAGAGCAGAAAGTCATGCATAAATGCTTCAGTCATGAAGAAGGAATGAGTATTTTTCAAAGGATGTCTCTGTCTTTTCTATGAAGTAATTATCAAAAGAACTTGGAAAACTATAAGTTGACAAAGCAATAAGACATAACGGGATTCAACCCATATTGTTTTCTTTTAAAGATACGAGGGAAGAGCGAAGAACTAGATCTAATGCTATCTTTCTTTAAAAGAAAACAGGAGACTGCAAGAGACCAGTGAGAAAGGCAGAGAGATGTATTTAGCAGTGCTTGGAAAAATTTATAGAATGTTTGATTCGAAGACAATCAAGCTATATGGCTATTGAGGTGATACATTATTATGCACTAAGCAGGCAGCTGGTATGTAGATTATATGCAATTGAGATAAACAATATGAACAACAATGTTAATGAAATTCAAATAGAACTATAAACTGCATTCGGTGCCAAATCTATGAAAATTGCACTGTATCATAGTTACAGAGGTGCTGTAGCAGCAGACAGACCACTGTACTCCTATGGAAGCACAACTAGTTTTCCCAATGCATTATGGGTAACATTCTACACGAATAGTCCCTCCAACATATGCATGCATTCAAACGCACATATAAAATATATGGTACATATCATTATCAGGGTGACATCATGCTACTGTAAAACACTGCCACTGCAACTGCATAAATGCACTAATTTACAAAAATGCATTGTTATAGCTGGCTTTGCAATGCAGGGGGATGAAATCCCATGACCCAGCTGATCCTGCATTATATTAGTGACCCAACTGAGAAAGCAGAGGAATGATGAGCTAAGGCTTGTTCTCTTACCTCAGAGAAAGGTGTTGGGGCCTTGGTCCACAGATGCATACTCTACCAACAGTCTTTTGTGGACACTGGAGAAGGATAAATAAATTGCTTTTGATGGGGATAAGGCTATGAGACAGAATTGTCTAAATGGCTAATGTCACCATGTCGCACCCCATTACATGCTCATCACTTGGGTTCTTGCAGACATGTGCAGGGGACTGGTAGGTGCATAATAAAAATTGCACTAATGGCAACCTGAATCATGACACTGGCATGATCCTCTATTGTCTAGTTAGGCAATGGACGAACAGGGTCATAGTGATCAGGCAGATGGTAGGGTGTAAAAAAGGCACACTGTCCTCAAATCAGCACAGCCATATAGGATGCCCCCTGGGGTAGAAGGAAAAAGTAGCCTACAAAAACAACAAAAAATGGAAAGTCAAAGAAAAGGCACAGTGATGACAAAGTAGCCTGTTGAAGATAAGGCAAAAAATATGTATTGTTGTTATTACATAAGAAGCCTAGAATTTCCAGACACAATATTCAGAAAGATTAAGAGAAAAATTACAGGGAAGAAAATATTTGCACAAGAACAGCTATGAAAAGCTACAAAGACAAATGTATGTACTTTACTAGAACAGATCAGCAAAAAACATTATACAGACAAAGAAACATTCGGCTGTGTGGAAAAAGAAGAAAAACAGCTTTTTGAAAGGTACTTAAAAGAAACACAAATATGGGAAAAAAGAGATCCAATATGGTGCCAAATATACACAATGCAGAAAGCCAAACTAATCAATACAAAAAATGCATAAAAAGATATTTGAAAAGAAATACAAGCAGAGGCACCCAGTGTTGGGAAAAATTCACAAAGCAAGAAGTAAGATCACAATAGGGGAATGTAAAAAAAGAGGATTAGTAAGGTCCCCAGATTAAGATGTAGCAGGTGGAGTGAGAGGCATCAGAAGAAGACGTATCCCATGCTGATGCTCTGGAACTTTCTGAAGGAGACTGGTATGAAAGTCCAGTTGAAGATGTACAGCAAGGGAAGGAAGAGGAAACAGTGGCAACTCTGAAGCAGGTAATGTGGAATGACAGGACAATGAGTTTTCATATGGAGGAGAAGTAGATGATGCAGGATGCATCTGAAGAGGATATGTCACAGACACATGTTTTGGAACTTTCTGTAGAATACACACAGGAAAAAGAGAGCAAAGAAAATGCACTCAGTCTAGAAAGAAGAAGAAGGAGAAAATGATTATGGGAAGACATGCTTGATTTCATAGAGACTGACAGACGTATTAATATAGACAAATGAAATAGATTACAGAAAGTACATAAGACAATGTTAGAAGACTGGTAAAACAGATGAACACAGTAATCAGGACTATTAAGAGAATATAGGATATATTACACTGCAGTTAAACTAATAATGGGTAAAGTGTTACCACAAAAATGTAGAGTAACAAAGGAAAGGAAAGGAACAAGCAAAATGCCAGCATGGAAGCACTGAACTGAGAAATCTATAAAGCAGTTAACACAAGAAGTATCACTGTTATAAGAATATAGATAAAGGAAGAGATCATCAAAAATACTTAGAAAGATAGACGCAGTAAAGGCAACACACAGTATCAAAGCAGACCAGGATTTGTCAAACATTGCTGCCATTAATAAACTAAAAATATTAGTGCAAAAAGAAACACTTAGAAGGTATGCGCAGATAAATACAATGTAAAAGTACAAAATAAGCAATTCATTGATGATTCAAAAGGTTTTATAGAGAATTGGGAAACAAAGTAAAAGGAATAGAAACACCACAAAAAAGAAAAAAATATGCACATTTTGGACAAATAAAGACAACGGTGAACATAACAAAGATGCTGAATGGAGAGAAGGATTAAAAGAAACACCAAGCAGCTCTAATATAGAGGATATGAAATGGGATAAAGTAATGACCAGAGAAATTGAGACAAAATAAAGAATAGCTCCTAAATGGAAAACCACAGGCCCAGACACACTACTTAACTTCTGGCTACTGGTCTTAACATATTTATGTAAATATTTAGCACTAAGAATTACTTATATGTTTCCCCAGAATAGATACCAACCTGGTTAACAGCATGAAAAACAATACTCCTCATTAACAGTGAGCTTGCAAACCATCCTAAGAACTACAGACCAATAACTTCCCTTCCAGAAATATTAAAATTATATACATAATCGATGCTGACAGAGTTTATAGCATTAAGCAAAATGCAATTATGGCAAAAGAACAAAAAAGGTAATAAAAGAAGGTGATATGGAATAAAGAATCATTTATTGCTAAACAAAGCCATAATACAGATTTGTAAAAGGGAAAGAATCTAAGTATGACATGGATAGATTACAAAAAGACATTTGACAGCATCCATATTCATGGATAATGGAATGCTTACAGATATACAAGATATGCCATACATTGACCAATTACATTGCATTGACTATGAAACCATATCAATCCACTTTGCAGCTGAGCCATGACAAAGGGCAAGCTATTATCTCAGGGATAACAATTCAAATGGTATGGTCCAGGGTGATTCTTTGTCACTGCTTCTATTTTGTCTTTACCTTAACCCATTAAGTTGTTTATTTAACAGATTAGGCTATGGTTGCATTTTAACTGCTAAACAACAACCTTCTTTAAAGACATCTCATCTACTTTATGTGGACAACTTAAAATTGCACGGTTCATCGTATGAGGAGCTGAAAGCTGAGCTACAAATGTTTAAAACTTCCTCAGATGATATAAGAATGCATTTGGTCTTGAAATTTTGATTTGCAAAAACAACATTTAAAAGGGGAAGGTGCAGCACAAATAAACTATCAATCTGGGACAGGAATGTGACATAAAGAAACTGGAGCAGAAGGGAGTACATGAATATTTGGGAAGGGATGAATGCAAACAAATGAGAATACAGCTCAGTACAAAACACTTCAGATAACTAAAACTGATATAATAAGTACCTTGACATCTAGGAATAAAGTCTAAGCTAAAAATCAATTTGCTCTTCATGTTTTAACTTATAGTTTTGGGGTGATTGGTCTTAAGTATTGAATTGATTGTACACATTTTAGAACATGGGGAGAAGTAATCTAAGATGCTGTTTTTGCTCAGTTTAGCAGAAGCACTTCAGAATTAGCTGGAAATGGAAATTATGCCAGAAGTAGACAAAAATCAGACAACAACTGAATGTGCATAAAAGCAAGAGAAAGAAAGAATATAAGGAAAAGGATCAGACAAGATGGAAAGAATATTGGAAATTCCACAAATATAGTGGCAAGTATAAAAAGCTTCTGTAGCAATCCCATGTTGACCGAGATTTGAAGCAAGAATGGTTAAGGAGAAGTGAAATGAAACCAAAAGTTGAAAGGTTAATAATGGCAGCCCAGGATAATGGACTATGTAGATGTTGGCTTACAAAGTCCATTGAAAATTTGGAGAAACAGACTCATGCATGTTCTGTAAAATAGGACTGGAATTCATGTACTCCCATATGAATTAGAGAAGGATGCAATTCTGAGCACTTTGAGGGTGTTCTGGCTAACATCAAAGACTGAAACAATACTAATTTTATGAATTCTAATCGTACACTGACATATGAATGGGATCCATTCCTGTCATGGTAAAAGAACTCCAAAACACTTGGGGACATTAAACCAGATTATGAAATATATTTAACAATCTATTCTTGTGTGAGTATAAACCCAAAATGAGATAGAAGTAAGCTTTACTTCTCAGATATGGGTAATGAGCACAACACATTTCTGGAAGCATCTGAAATGTGTTGTCCACTGCTATATATTAACTTAGCAACAGAGGCCCACTTTTGACACCAAATTCTCCAATTATGCCACATGTGTGAAATACATACGAATTGTACGGCACACAATGAAAAATCCCAGCACATGTGTTGTTCTGACACAGGCTGCATAATTCTGTTGTGCTCTGTGCCCCTTATTGTGTTAAGACTTTTCCATCTAATCACAACGTATAATGTACAATAGCTACACAATGCTGTATGCTGTGTGCCTTTAAAATAATGGGGTGCTGTGACAACTGCACTTTGTATGCTGCTGTAAGGTACAGCACACATTGGTGCACTTTTGCAAGCCCTAAGCAATGTTCAACAATTCTAGAGCACCTGCCACTCATATGTAACATATGTAGCATACTGGTGCCCGATTGTGAACATTACAACAATGTATTACCCTCCAAGGGCACTTACTGTGTTACTCTAACATATTTTGTACAGTGCTGCACTGCTGTTGTACACTCACTAGGGTATAACACTTCCCAGAGCACTTAGCATGTTACTGTAATAAATGGCAAGCACTGCTGTGCACCATTTGTTTGCTACCCATATATCTGACAATTTAACATGCTAGTCCTGTGTCAGATATACAATGCTGCGCTGCTTTGTACTCTACTAATATGCTGCCCCTCTCAGAACACCATGTTGTACATACATGGTGAATACTACAACCTTGTTATGCACCATAATAGGCATCCTACATCCTCTACTCCTGGGTGATGTTCTTTGTATCAAATGCTTAGTGAGCTATTGAAATGAAGTAGCTCAAAGTTTGTAGTCATTCGTTTCAACCTGGTATGAAGTGAACATCAGCCAAAATATGTACAGTTATGTATCTAAACTGATTGTCTGCTAGACAGCCAACTAAGTTGCCATCCTCATTATGCACTTATTTAGTGCAGATGGTGACTCCAAATTGGGCCTTTTATATATATCTATCTATCTATCTATATATATATATATATATATATAGATATAGATATATACATATACATATTTTTTTTTACAGCACAGTGGCAGCAAGACAAAGGATGGAAACTACTGAGCAGATTATTTTAAACTACTTAGGTGGGCTACTACAGAATGGCCTCTTTCAGCCACGGTACAGACACAAGTTTAAATGTCTGTTATACAAGACAACAGAACAGCTGCTACATACACAAAATAACACAAAACACTAATTTTAACAACAAAAACATCAAGAGATAGAGCCCAGCTCAGAGACACAGAGGGATGAAATCCTGAGTAATAACTAATATAACATGAATTGGAGTAGCAGCTTGAATGATGCAAAAGCCAGGTGAGCAGAATGGGAGTGAGTGTCCAAAGCCATATTGTCCATTTTGAGGGAAAGGAACATAGTTTTTGTTCAGCTGACTATCACAACAAGTAAGGGAAGGCTTGTGAAGCACCAAGACGGCAAATACCATTGATACAGGCTTGGTACTCTCAAGCCAGATATGACAGCCCTCAATGCATGCGGGAGGCAGTGTACACATGTGGAATGTGCATAGGAAGTGATGCAGTTACAAAGGTGCTCATGTTTACCACCAGAACCAGGGTTAGGTCGCAACAGAAAACTTCATCATTGCTAGGAAGCTGGTGATGACTGGCTCCTCCAGCTGGCCCTCACTCTCACTTTTTTTTTTTCAAAAACATTTTTATATTGTTTTCATTATAAACATATGTAAATTCATATAACAAATGCAATAAAACAATAACAAACTATTTACAATATTTACATTCATCCATGATAAACAATCATTTTATCCATGAGACGTTATCAGTATTTGTTCAAAAAGTTTCCCAATTGTTGCCATGCTATTTTTTTATGAGTAATGTTATGAGTTCTATAACAAATGGTTTGCAGTTCTTTTTTAAAAACAACTTTTGCTAAATTAATAAAATGTTTAAACATCAAATCTTGTTTACTTTTCCAGTTCAAAGTAACAACTTTTCTGGCAATTGCAAAAATTGACCAGAGTAACTGAATCTGAGATTTAGGTATTGCATTAGGTATAAGAGCATTGAATAGGATTGGTGAGTTAGAAATATGACAGTTATCAGACCATAAAGCATTTACAAAATATATGAAGTCTTTCCAGTATTGAACAACATTTCTATATTAAATGAACATGTGAACCCAGTTGGCCTCTAGTAATTCATCACATTTCCAACATTTACTTTCACTGTTTTTAAGTATAAGATTTATTTTATGTGGAGTATAGAAATTCCTATTCATAAATTTCCATGTATACAATCTCCAATATAATGAAGAAGAGGTAACATACGTAGAATTCAATAACATTTTTTTGGTTCATCAGATATTTGTTCTCCATTAATCTTTACATAGTAATTCCAAAAATCTGAGTCAAACATTAGAATGTCTTCTCTTAGTATCTTATAGATAGGTGAGATACTTAATGTTTGATTATCTGTCTTTTCAATACACCTAATAAAAAGCTGAATCAAACTAGGTATAGATACAGTCTCTAGGTTGACTGAAACTCTCATTTTGTTTTCTTTAAACTGCTGTAATGAGTGTATAAACAACTGTCTTGACTATTATCAAAACTATATAAAAGAGAGTTTAGTAGTTTAATACACTTATTTTCTATAAACTGATGCCAGAATATCAAGTTATTTGCCTTTAATTTTTGCATTGTATTGACATTGAAAGAATCTAGGCAATCAGGGGAGTATGCTATAGGGAATATAAGAAATAAAAATGTTTAATGTTGTAATTACAATCAATTATATTTTTAAAGTTATTGAATATTTGATTAATGCCATAAGAAAAATGATCAAACTTCTTATTAAATAAACAAAAGTCACGTAAAAGCCAATAAATTCTACTTATTCCATATTGTTCCTTAAACTGATTTCCTATAGTTCTGACATCAGTTATATGAATTTCGTATTGTTTTCCAGCCAGATATATAGGTAGGTGTGATCCAGTGTAATATTACATTAATTATAACTGATTTGGACTAAAGATCTAAGCTAGGGAATGCTATCCCATTACTCTTCCAAGTTCTAATGTGCCATTTATATGCAATCCTAGGTTTTAAGAAGAACCATAAAAATTTAAGTACCATGGAATCTAATTTTTTAAATAAGTTTTTGGGAGGGGGTAGTATCAATGACTGTATATAAAACAACATTTTAGGTAAAATTATAATTTTAATTAAAGAGAGTCTATCCTCCATTGTGAAGAACATTTTATTCCATCTTTTGATTAGTTCACTAATAGTGGTTATTAAATTATTGTAGTTTAGTTTAACAGACTCTTTCCATGTACTCTTTATACTGACACCCAAATATTCTAATACATCATTCTCCCAATTAAACAGGCTATTCTCACTTGGGTTTTTGTTGATCTTTTTATTAATTAGTAATGTTTTGGATTTATTATGATTAAATTCAAGACCTGAAATTCTTTCAAACTTGCTTAAGGTATTTATAACATCATGCAAAAAAACATCAATGTCACCCAACATTAACAACATATCATCAGCAAATAATTGTGTCTTAGGACAAATAGTCCTTATTAATTTGAAAACCATTGAAAGAGCAAACAATAATGGTGACAAAGGACAACTTTGTCTAGTTCCCTTGAGGATTTCTAGTGGTGAGGATAGACATGACCTGAGTTTCACATAAGCTTGTGCACCACTATAAATTTTCATTAATAAGTTGACAGAATCTGAGGAGAATTCAAAACCAATCAGAATTCTTTGTAGATAAGACCAACTAATAGAATCAAAAGCCTTTTCTATGTCTAGGCTGATAATAGTTAGTTGTTTTTTGTATTTGCATGCTATGTCTAGTAATGATAGTAATTTAATAATGTTATCTTGCACTTTTCTATGAAGAATGAACCCTGTCTGATCATTATGTATTAGATTAGGTCATATTTTCTTTATCATATTAGCTAATATTTTCATGAAAATTTTATAATCAGTGTTTAGTAATAAAATTGGCCTATATGAATCACAAGAATTGGGGTCCTTACCTTGTTTTAATATGGGGGAGATAATTGAGTATTTCCACAATGGGGGTGTTATAAATTTTTGCTTAACCATAGTAAAGGCACTCATCATTTTCTTTATTATATATTCAGTATAAATCTTATATAGTTCAGGAATTATTCCATACAGTCCTGGAGCTTTATTATCTTTTATTTTTTTTTTATTTGCGCTTTCACTTCTGTTAGTGTTATTTGTTTATTTCATATGTTTTGTTACATTGACACCTTAGTAGTTATATTTTCTTGAAAATGTAATACATTATCTGTCTCCAAACGTGGTGTGTTATTATTTATATCTTTATAGTAGTTTATGAACACTTGTAATATGCCCATTAAGTTAGTTGTACTTTTAACTGAACCATCACTTTTATATTTAATCTCATTAATAAGATTTTTATTATTTATTTTTTTGGATTTTACCACTATTTTATATAGATATTTGGGATTTGCAGCATAAGATTGTAATTTCAAATTTTCCAGGTTTATGGCTATCTTATGATTCAGAACGTCTAAGTATTTTTGAATTAACTTACTTTCATTATGTGCTACTTTGCTATTTGGTTTTGCATTCATTTTTATCTTGTCTGTTTTGTGTATAAAAGTTCTTTGTCCCACTCACACCTTTTTTAAAGGTACCAATATTTTATTCTACTCTCTCTCTCTCTCTCTATATATATATATATATATATAAACTTTAAAGGTATCCCATAGTATAGTATCAGTCACTTCAACATTATCATTTGTTTCCATAAACATGTCTATTTCTTTCATTATCCATTCCCTAAAGTCTTTTAACTTAGTTATGTAAGCAGAAATAATTCTCTGTAGAAATTTTAAATCATCTGTGTGCATAGTTGATGTAAAGTTTATAGCATTATGGCCTGAAAGTGGACAAGTCATTATAGATACGTCACTTATTTTAGAGTATATATTATTTGATACAAAGACCTTATCAATGTTTGTTTGTGTACCAAACCAATATGAATAGTGAGTATAGAATAAGGAATAATGTTCTCTTAGACCATGTATATCTTTAAGGTTCATCTGGTTTGTAAAGTCATTTAACTTCTTGAGATTTAGTTTTATTTTAAAATTTTTAGAAGTATCATTGCCTGATAATAAGCAGTTAAAATCACTTGTTGATATGATTTCCCCTTTTGCATTTAAAGTAATCAGATCCAGATATCTGTCAACATATTTAGTATTCAGTCCTGGTATCCAGTATGTATTAATCAAAGTATAATACTTCCTACTGATTTCCAAAATAACCATGCTTAGCATCCCATCTTTATCTGAAACTGCATCTATAATTCTTGGCGTGGTATTTTTAAATAGAATAAGAGTGCCCCTTCTCTTAGTCTTAAACATGAATCAGCCAAAATGGTACAGACATTGAATGAGTAGTTTTGTAGATATTTTTTAATAGATGGGTTTCCTGTAAAAAGATGATCTGGGCTTTATGCATTTTGATATATTTAAGCAAACCAGCTCTTTTGATATTATTGTTCAAACCATTAATACTTAATGATAAACATTTATAACCCATTGACTGTAATGTGTATGTTATTACTAGCTGAAAGATCTTTCTTCCGTGTTGACTTGAAATCTACTGAAAACTTACTTTCCATGGATGTATAACGTGAATTAAGCGCTACTTTCAAAAACCCCAAACTATTTACAAAGACACACATGAAACATAAAGTTTCTGGTTTAGTTAAAAACTTAATTAAACCATCCATCCACCACTTCTCCAATACCAAAAAACACAAATTATCCATCTCTGCTTAGAATATAATATAAAAACAAAAAAGAAAAGCATTATGAAAGCAATTAAAGAAATCTGAATCCATGAAATTTACATTAGAATGAGAGTGTCCAATATATCTGAAGCTATATGAATATGACATATATGATAATAGCACCTCTAATACGTAGATATGCCAGAAATACACTTCAGATCAAAGTATGTGTAAACATTACAAGCTGTAGGTTAAAAAGATTGCCAATATTTCCAAGACTTTTCAAGAAAAGTATTTCCAAGACTTTTCAAGAAAAGTACAGTTGTGTACACTTACCATAAATGTAGATGTTCAAGTGTATTCACTGTTGCAGTCATCACATTTGGGTTATTTGCTTGCAGTAGCCCTCAATCAGCCTGATTAACAAAGTCTTGGGTCCTGTGTCGCTTGCTGTCTCTTCTTCCATGATGTCTACCGAAGGTTATACCTCCAACAAAAAAAGCAAATACATCAAAAAGCTTTAAGCATAGTAAAGGAGAGTAGAGTTATAGCTAAAAAAGTCAGGGGGCTGGAGAGAGGGTAACCAAGACTGCAACAATGAATATACTCGAACATCTACATTTATGGTAAGTGTACACAACTGTACAATGTTCTTCATGTTTCACTGCTGCAGTCAATCACATTTGGGTAGATTCTCAAAGCTAAGGATGGGAGGAGGAATTTAGATAGCATTATGACCAGCTATAAGGCCCTGCAAGACTGCAGTGGCAAAGCCAGCTCTGGATTTAGAGAAACTTGGTAAATGGTAATGCTTGGTGAAAGTATATACAGAACTCCAGGTAGCAGATTCTAGGATGTCCCTGGTAGGGATATCTCTGAGAAAGGCTGTACAGGTAGATGCAGCCCTGGCTGAATGGGGTCTGATCCCCTGGGGGATAGGTTTTCCGTGGTGCTTATAGCAGAAAAGAATGCAATGGCCTATCCATTTAGAAATGGTTTGCTTTGAAATAGCCTTCCCCTCTGCCCCTGCAGCAAATGCCACCAGCAGTTGCTCAGATTTCTTTTGAGGTTTAGTCCTGTCCAAGTAAAATCTAAGTTGTCTGTGCACATCTAAGGAGTGCAGTATCTGTTCCCCTTTGTTCTGTGGATTAGGAAAGAAGGTTGGCAAATGAATGGACTGATTAAGAGCCACATTGGATACCACCTTGGGCATGAAGGAGGGATTGGTTCTGAGAGACACCCTGTCCACATGAAAGATAATGAAAGGCTCCACTGCCATAAGTGCCTGTAATTCAGATACCATTCTTGCTGAAGTGATTGCTAAAAGGAAGGCTGTTTTCCAAGAAAGGAATTTTAAATCTGCACTAGCAGATGGCTCAAAAGGAGGAAGAGTGAGTTTCTCCAATACAAACTTAAGGTCCCAGGCTGGAGTTGGGGCTCTCCTGGGTGGTCTTAAATTCTTGGCCCCTCTGAGGAACTGCTTGAGCAGTGGATGAGAGAAGAGGGAGGTTCTGTGCTATAATGAGCTGAAATGGCTGAGGCATGAATTTTGATGGAGAAAAAGAAAGGCCCTTGTGAAGCATCTCAGTTAAGTATTGAAGAATTTGAGGTAAGTTGGGCACTGCTGTGCTCATCCTTTGAGATTGGCTCCAGGCACAGAATCTTTTCCATTTGTCAGCATAAAACTTTCTAGTACTAGGCCTCCTTGCCTCTAAAATGATATCCATCACTTGTTTACTGAGGGATGGTAAAGAGGAGGTTAGGTAATTAGCCAGGCTGCTAAGTTCAGGGTTTGAAAATGAGGGTGCAGAATCTGGTTCTCCTGCTGAGACAACAGGGTAGGGGTCTGAGGCAGGTGCCTTGGAGCCAACAGTGACATACTGTGCAAGAGGAGGTACCAGTGTTGGTGTCGCCAGTCTGGTGCAATCAATATCGTCCTTGGTTTGTCCTGCTTGATCTTTAGTAGTATTTTGGAGAGGAGAGACAGAGGAGGAAAGGCATAAACTGATAGGTTTTTTCAGCTGAAGGACAGAGCATCCACTTTCCAAGCTTGTTTGCAGGGAGTCCTTGTGCAAAATTTGTCCAATTGGTAGTTCTCTGGGGAGGCAAACAGGTCTATATCTGGACTCCCCCATTTGTTTGTCAACATGTTGAAAGTCTTTGGTTCCAGTTTTCACTCATGTAGGTCCAGGAGGTTTCTGCTTAGTCCGTCTGCCAGTGTATTTAGTTTTCCTGGCAGGAATTGAGCCTGTAGATGCACTTGGTAGCTCAAGGCTGGGTTCCACAGTGCCATGGCTAGTCTGCAGAGGGGGTAAGAATGGGTACCCCCTACTTGTTTATGTACCAAATAACAGTGGTGTTTTCCATCTTTACCACTAATTGTCCTGGAAGAATGTGGTCCTTGAAGGCTGTCAGAGCATTCTTTACAGCTAACATTTCTTTTTGATTGCTATGCAGATGCATTTGACTTGGGTTCCATTTGTCCTAAATGCACTTCCCTGCCAGGTGAGCCCCCTATGCATAGTCTGATGTGTCTGTAGTTAGGGTTTGGGTGGCAGGGGGTAGAGTGAATGGTAGTCCCTTGTTTTGGTGGCAGGCCTCTGCCCACCAAAGGAACTCTAACCATAGGCAAGGTATGATAGGAATCATTGCTTCTAAATCCTGAGAATGTTGACACCATAGGCTTTTTAGATACCATTGTAGTTTCCTCATATGCAGTCTTGCATATGGAATTAGAAGAATGCAGGAGGCCATGAACCCCAAGGCTTGCAGTATTTGTCTTGCAGATAGCAGGGTTTTTGTGGCCACTAGTCTGACGTAGGTTGTCAAATGAATTTGTTTCTCTGGCGTGAGGAAAGCCATCTGGGAAGTTGTATTCAAGCTTGCTCCCATGAATATAATCTGTTGACAGGGTACCAGGTGTGATTTCTTTTCATTTATGGTGTACCCCAGACAAGTTAGCACCCTTTGTACAAAAGCCAGATGATTCAAAAGTATGTCCTGGCTTTCTGCCTGAATTAGACAATTGTCCAGGTATGGGTATATTTGAATATTTCTTTGTCTGCAAAAAGCAATGACTAGGGCTAGGCACTTTGTGAATATCCTGGGCGCAGTAGATAAGCCAAAAGGCAGTGCAGAGAACTGATAATGCATGTAGCCTGCTTTGAAGCGTAGGTATCTTCTGCAAGATTCACCAATTGGGATGTGCAGGTATGCTTCCTTTAAATTGAGTGTTGTCAACCAGGCATCTTTGCCTAGCATAGGAAGTAACTAGTGAAGAATTAGCATCCTGAATTTTGGAATCACCAAAAAAGTGTTTAAAGTAGACAGGTCCAGGATAGGATGCCATGAGTTGTCTTTTCTGGGTACCAGGAAAAGTCTTGAGTCGAAACCTTGTCCCTTTTCTTCTTCTGGTACAGTTTGAATAGTCTTTATGCTTAAGAGAGAGAGAGAGTACTTGCTTTTGAGCCTCTGCCCGCTGATTTGGGGGCATATCTGGCCAACTGTTTGGGGTTGGTAACGTGGAAGTGAAATCTGTATATTTGGGAAACTGTATTTAAAACCCATTTGTCCTGGGTAATGAGTTCCCAGTTTTTTGCATGTACAGCAATCTTTCCCCCCAAAGGGGCAGTCAGTTGACAAGTGCTTAGAAGTTTTAAAGTTAAGTCATTGAGACAGTTTACCATAGGGGGAGTTTTACTACTCCCAGATTTGGAAGTGGGGGTCCCCCACTGCTTAGTCCTGTGCGTACCCTGAAGCCTGGGAATTTTGCTGGATCTGGGTTTGGACTGAGAAGGCCTGGAAGAGGCAGGAAAGGACCAATTCTTAAAGGCCAATGTCTGCTAAATCTTGGAGGTTGTACTTGTAAGAAATATTTAACAGTTTGCATAGATTTAGCTTTTTCCTCCATTTTTTTAAGAACTTCTTCTGCCTTGTTGCCAAGCAGGTGGTCCTGATTTAAGGGAGCATCCAGTAATTTAGCTTTAACATGATCTGGCAAGGCTTGCTCCTTAAGCCAAGCATGCCTTCTAAGTATAGACACAGTGACAGCCCTGCAAGATGCCTCTAGTGAATCAAAACCACATTGCAAAGTATGTTTTCCAACCTGCTCAGTAGAATGCATTAAATCCTATAAATCCTAATTTTTAGTACAGTCAGGAATCAACATCATTTTCTGTTTAAGCAATCCAATAATATTCTGCTGATACTTTAACATATGAAACTGGCAGTTTAAAGCCCTAATGGTCAAGGTTGCAGAAGTGTATACCTTCTTACCCCATCTATCCAGCGCCCCTGAGTCTCTATACAAGGGGGTAGGATTTTTGGCAGGAGTAGCTTTAATGCCCTTGGGTCCCTGTGAAATGGTCTCAGGATCTGCAGTAGGATTTTTGAAAAGAAACGCGTGTGAGAGTCAGGAACCCTGTAATGTCTATCAGGTTTTCTGGGAGCAGGAGGTAAAGAGTCAGGCGGCCAGGCTAGATTCCAAAAAGGCATCATCAACAATGTCTAGTACAGGAGGGATAGCTAAAGGCCTGTGCTGGGGCAGGAGCAAGAAATCCCTAAGCCTCTTTTTAGAATCAGAGAATTCCTGACTTTCCCAACAAAAATGCTCCCTAAGAGTATGCAAGGTTTCATCAAAAGGGAAATCCTCTGGGGGAAAGCAGAGGGAATAGAGTCCTCAGCATCAGAATCCTCATAGGTAGATAAGGGTAAATCCTGGTCAACAGAGGAAACAGAAATTTCAGAATCCTTGTCAGAAGTATCATAAGTAAACTCAGTCCTAAGTCTCTGAGAGGGGGGAGGTTGGCTTCCCCTGATTAAAGTAATAAGGTCTTCAGCCATTCTTATCATTTATTTTTTAGGCATAGAGGCCTGACCATGTGGTCTGGGCATCAGTTTTCTAGGCATGGTTTGAGATTTAGGCCTTGAAGAAAAAGATGGTGTCGGTTTGATATGCAAGTCAGTAGGCCTGAATACACCCTCAGAAGCCGGTGTCTGCACAGCGGCTCCAGACCCATCAAAGGTAGAGATATCCGCAGGTTCCACAGTTGTCACAGCATGCCAGACTCCGAATGGGTCTCAGTACAGGTCTGTGAATCTGAAGTAGCTGGTATCAGGGGCTGCAAAAGCACCTCACTGAGTACCAGTGAACTGGGAACTGGCTTAGGAGAAGCATCGTCAGCAGCTTTGGACCTAGGCGGCCTGTCTCTGTCTTTATCTTTGCGTTTTATTGGAATGTCAGTAGTCGGATGGCTTACCGAAGATATATCTGGATAATTGAACCGAGCACCAATATATTTAGATGCGAAAATATACCAATGATGGATTGTTCATTGTTTAAATAAGGCACAAAACTGACAGCAAGGTACGTCGTGGTCAGGGCCTATGCAAGGAATACAGTACGAATGAAAATCTTTATGAGGTATTTGCTTTTCACAAGAAATGCAACTATTTACTTTTACTGACATCGGTTTAGAGCAAGAAAAGGTTTCCCCAATGGGGTACTTAGCTTTAGTTGAAGACTTCGGTTCTGAAACTCGAAAACGAAAATTTCAGGATTTGGCCGACTGGCACTTGTGAACTGCTTCTGCTTCGGGCACTGCACAGCAAGAAAGACTGATGTAATGGCATCGGCTGAATGTTTTATACCCCTAACTACCTGACGTCATGGAAGAAGAGACAGCAACTGATACAGGACCCAAGACTTTGTTAATCAGGCCGACTGAGGGCTACTGCAAGCAGATAACCCAAATGTGATGACTGCAACAGTAAAACACAAAGAACATCATCAGATGATTTAACCATTTTATCAGTCATCTAGCTAACATTTTTCATGTAAGAATCTGTTGACTATATTCTATATATATAACACTTATTACAACATAACTATTATATTTTGCAATTATACACATATTACTTATATGTATTAACAATAACTATGTTGACGTCTTTCATCAGGAAGGGGGGGAGAGAGACAAAAAAAGGGGGCCTCACAACCCTCTGTTTAGTTACTAAAGGTTTAGTTATATGACATAAGTCTGATGTTAATATGCATAATGAGTTTTCTAATGCAGCTCTTCTCTTAGTTCACTTGATGTCATTTAGTTACTAACTGAAACTGCAGAATGTATACATCTATAAGAGAACATAGGCATTTTCAAAGGAGTTAAACACTTTTATCAGAACTAATTATTTACCATTTAAAGTATCTAGTGAAGGATAACAGAATTTTATGCAAAAATAATTCTAAGTACAACCATTTACCAAGTTCTAAAGGTCAAATGATGTCATCACTGTTGTTTCCTTAAGCTGCAGCTTCATAAACTTGTTAAAAAGTATCTAAATGGACTCATGCACAATGTGTTGTCTCTAGTGAAGAAAAAAGCATTTTTGGTGGGAAATTCAGATCTTGAAGATTTTAGAGTTTATAAAAAGCAAAAAAAACACTCAAGCTGCCTTGTCAGTGCATGTCATGAATCTCCACAATGTGTAGAGTGACACAGACCACCAGTTTTCTCACAAAATTCAACAACAAGAACAATTAACCCTTTTATATAAAAACAGATAAACAGCTATTTAGAAGTAACAACAGCTGCCTCAAATCAGAAATCATATTATAACATTTCAATCATTTACCCACCAGTTAAAAAAGGGAACCTATATATATATATATATATATATATATATATATATATATATATACATATATATATATATATATAAACTTATATTTAGCTATCTATAAAACACCATTAATGTACTGTATTAATGTTTAAATGTGTCTAAACAAAGAGTCTAAAACATCTAGTTAGAAACACTAATCAGAAACACCTTGTTACCCCACCACTGACCCACTAGAAAAAATGCACTTTGGTATTAAGTCAAATTATGCTATTACTGAAGAATTAGAAGACATACATCATTTGTAGTAACTTAAAAGGGAAAAGTATGTAGAATACTTATAATGGGGAAAAGAGAGAAGAGGAACATTGGTAACAAAAAAGAATAGGAAGAAAGAAGAGAGAGAATATTATTTAAATACTTAGTACTATATGTAATTAGAAAAAGTAGATATAGAAAGGAAAAGAGAAAGTTAATAATAAAAATGATTTACATTACCTTACAGCATAGAGACTTTCCAGAATCAAATATATTATGATTCATAAAACAAAGCATTTAAAATTATAAATAATTTATTCATTTCTCTTTTACTTTCTTAGTTTTGTTTGCTCTTTCCTTCACAGACCATCCATTTTTGTTGCCTGTCTCCTCAAACTCTGGGATGACAATTCCATTTGTTCTATGCCCGACAGTATTTTCTTCTTTTGGATAAATTCTACTGCTTCTTCTAGAGAATCAAAGATCTTCCCTCCTTCTTATTCTTGTAGGAAAAAGAATTTGAGCTTTAATATTGTCTTTTTTCAAGGACTTAATTAGAGGAACACACTCCTTTCTTCTGGATATGACTGTAGAGGTGTAGTCATTGTCAAAATGAATAACTTTTTCAAACCATCTTGATAGGGGAATTAGTCCAAGCTGATTTTAGCACTAAGTCCTTGTCTTGCAAGGAAAGAAATCTAACTATTATATAGACCTGGGGTTAGATGAACTCAGAGATGAAACTGGTTTGCCAGGGACCAATGAGCCCTCTCAATTCCAAAAGAGAAAGATTCAGGCATGTTTAGTGTTGATGGAAACCACTTATTGAGGAACTGAATCATGTTAGCACCCTCTTCTTTCTCGGGAATTCTGTATATTCTTATGTTATTCCTCCTTGATCTACTTTCAAGGTCTTCCAGTTTCTCAATCAGCCTGGTGTTTTGTTTCAGAAGAAATTCATTTTGATGCTCATTTTCTGTCACTCTAGTATCTAGGTCCAGTTACTGTTTCCTGTAAGGCAAGAATCTGTTCAGATTGTTTTTTACTATTCCATTTAGAAGTTCTAGTTGTTTACTGCATTCTTGTTTGATAATATCCATTTTGTTTTCAAATTTGTCCATTTCTAGTGACAGTTCTTGGATATCTGTTATTATAAGATGTATTTCTTTCTTCACTGCACTCTCCTGGTGTGGGTTCTTTGAGTTCCTCATCTTGAGATCTCCAGTAGAAAACTTCATGACAGGAATAATTCAAAAATTCTCTTGACTATGTATTATTTTGTAAAAAATAATAGAGTCTATCTTATTCTAACTTTTAGTATACTTTTAGTTAGATTTTACTAAAAATTGAAGTATATTTCCTGTCAGAATATTAAAATCTAAGCAGAGTTACAGATTTCTGCTGCTATCAGACTGGCATCTTGCCACGCCCCTCACTCTAACTTTTTGGAATGCCAAACAGCAGGGGACAGAATGGAATCAAGACCCAAGAGGTGGCTTGATGGCTGGCAGGGGTAGAGGAAGAAATGATACACACACAAAAAAAGACATCCTGGGACTCAACTCATTTTGCTGTAATTGCAGAAGACAAAATTCATCCTTTTTAAATTAAATGACATCCTGAGATCAAGAACCAGTGAAATCATTACATATTGTGTATCTTGTCATAAAGGTAGTTCTGTCAACCCTAAATGTAAATTACCACTAGCTACATCTAGCTCAAAATTAGCACTATAACAATACATGTCTCTTAAGAGGTACATGTATGGTTCTTAAGCTACTTCAGGGGGGAGAGGGAAAGACTGAATGATAAGGGAGCTAGCAGATGTATGTCTAGAAATTACTGAGATGCCTGTCAAATAGAATAAAGATGGATCTATCCAAAGTCAAGGACAGCTACTCAGGGAGTAACCCTAGAGTTAGCCTTGGCTGTGAAGTAAGCTTTAATCCTATCTATGAATATGGCATTGGTCATGGCATCATACCTCTAGGCAGTAAGGTTGTTTCACAGATATGGAACTAGATATGGGAAGATTTTCATATTCAGCTTTTCCTTGGTCCTTGGCACTTCTGGAAAGATAAAGGAAATATTGTTTCACATGAGATAGTACGCCAACAAATGTTTTTCTGTTCCTTAGCCTCTGATCCAAAATAATTTAATGTTAAATTATTATTAACCTAGTAAGACCCACTAGAATCAAATAATTTTTCCTGGACAGCACAGGAAGACTGAATAATAGTACGCATGTCCAGAATTAAAAGATGAATTTCAATATCAAACCGTACCTGTAACCTGCTGTGTTAAACTGCTAACCTGGCTAGAACATGCTGTGAGGTATTCTCTTGGTTAAGGATGAAGAAGATGTGCACCACTCTACTCTCTAGTTTTTGCAAAGCTTTGAGGATGAAAACTGGAGAACCAGCACACCATATAGTGCAGCTTCTGTATCACTTGTCTAAAGAACAAGTTCAAATATCTCAATGGCCCTCAGACAAATATGTTATGTGGGTCTAACCAAACACCTGTGCTTTAAAGGAAGCTACTGTTTTCAATTTAGTTATTTTGGGAATGGCTTCTACTCCGTCTTTAAAGGTACTGTTAAGCTTTTCAGGGTTTTTTAATGGCCTTCACTTTTGATGCACTGGCTGAAAGGTGAATTCTGAGCTAATGGCACTCTTTAGTTAGGAACTGCATGTCTCTCTATCACAAGTCTGACAGCAGAATATATGGATCACAAAACAAAAACTAACCAAACAAATAAATAGTAAGATTCAACAAAGAAAAAAGGAAATTACAAAATAAAAGTTAAGTACTTACCAGAAATATAACTTTAGTTGATCCTATCTCCACATAATGTAATATATCAGACTGTAAGTGTACTATTTGGCAACTTTCAATCTCCTGAAAGCTATAGTCTCTTCCTTTTTCTCATTATGTTCTGTTTCATTCTTCATATCGAGCATAGCCACTGCAACTATGTGATATAATAAGGGATTCTCTGAAATGAGTAACAAGACTAGTAGCTTTTGATTTCACCTTCTGACCAGGGTATAGGTGAAGCGTCAGATGACGGATAGGTTGACAGGTATATTGCAGTATGCAAAGTATCAACTGTCCCTATCATTATGATAAGTACAAAACATTCATATCCATGTTGATCCAGTTCACATACATGTAACATGTTGGACCAAGTCCTCAGCATAAGAGGAAAGAATGGCCACATGATAATAAGCCTCTTAAGATCGTAGCATCAATGTTTGCTCTACAGCTTTATTTTATTTTTATTTTACATTTAATTACCAGTGGGGTACACTGATCACAACTGACCATTTGCAGGTACTGGTTCAAACTGGGTTAATATGATATCCAAATTACAGTGCTTCTCAAATGTATGCAAAGAGGACCATGATGCTGTAGCATATATGTCATCTACAGATAAATTCTTCGAACAGGCTGGACATTGCTACAGACCTTGGCAGGTGAGCTCTACATTTGAATGATGAGGGTTTGTTTCTTGAAGAACAGCAAAAGGTAATACAGTCATCAGACTGCCACTTGGACATATGACTTTTGTCACTCTTTTCCCAGTTTTTTAGGATCCAAGGAAATTAAGAGATACCCATCTTGATTCAAATAATTTGTGCAATCTGTATAAAAGTAAAGTTGTCTGTGAACATCCAGACAATGTATTTTGAACTCCCCTTTATTTCGCTACTGGAAAAAGAACACTGGAAGACTAATGGACTGATTGAAGCTGTTTTGACGGTACCTTTGACATAAATGATGGGTCAATTCCAAGTACTTCCCTGTTCTTGTGAAAAAATGAGATGTGGTGGCTTTGAAGACAGTATGTGTAGTTCTGAAATGCTTTTCAATGAACTGACTGCACCTAGAAAAAATGCTTTCCAAGAATGGATTTAAGATCAACTTTTGCTGCAAGTTCACATGGGTTTGAAGTTAAATTTTTGAGAACACATTTTTAAGTGCCAAAGAGGTATCAGATCTTTGTTAGGTGATCTGGAAAGAAAAGTTCCTCTTAAGAAAGCTTTAGAGGTACTCTGAGAGGCCAAGAATGAATGGTTAATGCTTTGATAGTAAGCAGAAATGGCAGTTAGGAGAACACTGATGGTGGAGAAGCTTTAGCCTTGATCAAATAGGTTTTCTGAAAAGAGAAGGGTGGAAGTAACAGGGGTGGCAATGGGTCTATTTCTTCCTGTGTAGCCCATTTGTCCATTCAAGTTTTTCTGGTAAAAAGTTTCTGAGAAGCTAGTAAAAACTAGACTGCCCAAGGCAGGTATTCTGTGCCCCTGCCCATTACTGGAAGTGGAGGAAACCATGTGGTTGGTCTGAGCGAATGGATGTCCAGGTGATGTTTACTGGCCAGGTATGATAGACGCTACAGATAATGTTCTAAAGAAAAGTGTCTCTTTATAAAATGAGGCCAGTGCGCAGGAAACTAGGTAGGGAAAGACTTGATTTTGCACCAGAAGTAGGTTAAGTGAATCACTCTGGCATGGCTTTCTGGATGAATTTCATTATGGCAGGTTTGGGGGTCATGTACAGAGAAGACCCGGGGCCAAGGGTAGATCAGAGCATCTTTGGGCATCTGACCCTGGAGAGGGAGTAGGAAAAAGAAGTTGCTGCTTTTGGTGATGGACAGTGAAGCAACAAGGTCACAGAAAGGCTTTCCCCAGCAACAAAAGAGTCTGTTTGCAATAGTGATATTTAAGAGACCACTTATAAAGCATCTGCTAAATTTGCCCACTAATGAGTTGACTTTCCACAAACTATGCACTGCTATTATAAAGCACTGAAAGTTGTTAGCTCCCTCCTATGCCTGACTGCTTCCTGTCAAAGAGGATATGATCTGGTTACTCCTTGCTTGTAGATATAACACACCATGGCTGTGCTGCCTGAATCGATGGCTATAACATCTTATGAAAGGTGTCTATGCAATGTCTGCAATGCTAGAAGGATGGCTCTCATCCCAACTCTACTGATGTGCAAATGGCCCTCTTGCGGGTTATACATACCTGGACAATATCCTCAACTCAATGCAGACATATCTATAGTGACTGTGGTTGTTGGAATGAGGGGTGTAGTAAAAGACAGCTTGTTATTGGGTTTATTGGTCAAAGCCACCAATGGACGTATTTTCAGCAAGTGCTGAACAGTGAGATGGTGTGGTGCAATGGATCCCATATATGTGATCACTGAACCTTAATGACCCATTAAAGAACTCCCATGTGAAATCCTGCCAAAGCTAACATTTGTATTGAGGTTGCCATTAGTACTAATGTTTTTAGAATTAAGGTGAAATGGTGTAGGAATTGTGTTGAAGAAGAGACTTCAGTAGACAGTAAGGGATGTCATTATAAATAGTGACAGACTTGTGGCAATCAGACTTCAGTGTAATGATAGGGCATTATTCATAACCACAGCCTATGCCCCACAGCAGGGTTGTGATAGATGGAAAAAGAGTACATTCAGACAATAGTTTCTGGAACTACTAGATAAAGCAGGACATCAACTTTTGTTGATAATAGGTGACCTGAATGCATACATCTGGACAAACAGAACAGGACTGGAGGACTGCCTGGGTTCTCATGGGTGGGGCAACAGGAATAAAGAAGGAAAGGCCATTCTAGACTTCTATCTGGAAAATGGTTTCATGGCAGCCAACATATGGTTCAGAAAAAGAGACAGTCACAAGATCACATACAAGAGTGGTCAACATGCAACTCAGGGAAACTTCCTCCTAGTAAGGAAAGGGCACTGGAGTAGAATTGGTGATTGCAAATCGTCTCCAGTGAAACAGTCAGCCCACAGCATAAACCACCGGTCATCACAATCAGCTGCAAGCAATGGTCAGAGAAGGTTCTTTGGTCAACAGAGACCAGGATGAAGACCTGGGAGTTGACTGGAGAAAAAGCACAACAGTTCAAGGAATTACTCAGGGCTCTATCACTTAATGAAGAACAGGAAATAGGTGAAATTGAAGAAGAAGAATGGCAAAAGCTCAAAACATCATGTGTGAGAACTACAGAACAGATATGTGACTGAGCCAGGTATAAAAATAAAGTACATAAGGAAACCTGGTGGTGGAATGCAAAGGTCCCGGAAGTTATCAAAAAAAGAATGAGTGCAAGAAAAATGGGAAGATGGAAAAGATGGATTAGAATAGGAATGAATACTGACTGACTAACAAAAACGCTAAGACAGAAGTTGCAATAGCAAAGAACAATGCATCAGAGGCACTCTACCAGCTTCTAAAAAGTGACTCAGAAGATGACACAAAGAAACAATATCAGGTTGCAAGGCAAAGACTGGAAGATAAAGAAAATAGTTAGACACCATTCATAAGGGGTGCCGGCAACAACCCATCAAAGGCAGATGGAAGGAGTACATCCAGTAGCTTTTGAATGAAGAAAACACAACAGAAGATGTACTGCTCCAGACACAGCCTATGAAGAGTGAAGAGTAGGAGGAGTACACCATAACAGAAGCAAGAGTAACACTACAGAAAATGAAGTCAGGGAAAGCAGCAGACTCTGATGAGGTCACATGAGATATCATAAAGATATTGGGTAAAATAGGGAAGAAATGGCTCCTAAGGGTACTCATAGCAATATGAAGAGAAAGGTGTATCCCAGATGACTGGTGAATAAGCATACTAGTGCATCTGTGTTCAGGATCAAAAGGGACATTCACAACTGTGGGCAGTACAGAGGTATCAAACTCCTGTCACACTGCATCAAAGTTCTTGGCAGTGTGATTGATAAACAAATACTCAGTGTAGTAGAAGGTAAGATGGGAGATGAGCAGTTTGGATTCAGATCAGGATGTAGCACAACTGATGCAATATTTGCAGTGAGACAAATACTTGAGAAGAAGCTAGAAATGAGGAGTGTCCAACTAGGCATTCCTAGACTTGGAGAAAGTGTATGACAAAGTTCCAAGAAAGCTGATTAGAGCAGTCATGCAGTGGTTTGAAGTCCCAGAAACACTGGTAGAGTTAGTGCAGGCTATGTAAAAGGACCCAATAACTCAAGAATGAACAGTGTTCGGTCTGACAGAGGGGTTACTAGTGGGATTGGGTTTGCATCAGGATTCAGTTCTGAACCCACTGCTGTTCATACTGGTGATGGACTACGTTAACAAGCAGGTCAGAGGGGACAGGTCAACATAGTTGCTGTATGCAGACGATTTGGCACTAGAGGCAGACTGAGCAAGAACTTCAGCAAAGGATAGGGGAAAGGAATACAAAACTGAAGGCATATGGGGTGAAAATGAGTACAGATAAGACAGCTGTAATGGCAGCAAATGGGGTAAATCACAAGACACTGATGACTGAGATAGAAGGGAAGATATTGGAACAGGTTAACAGATTCAAATATTTGGGAGGGGTGGTTGAGTAGAAGGGAAATCTGAATGAAGAGGTCAAAACTAAAATCAGTGGGGCTGCAGCCAACTGGCACATATTGTTAGGTGTAGTATATGACAGAAGAATTTCAAAGAAGATGAAAAGTAAGGTGTACAAAACAGTTATGTGACCAGTACTACTGTATGGTACAGAAACCTGGGCTGTAAAGGCAGAGCAGTCGACGAAGCTATAAGTGATGGAAGTGCAGTGCTTGAGATGGGTGGTAGGATGCACACTGTGGGACAGACAAAGAAATGAGGATATAATAGCAGAAACCAGAGTAGAACCAATTGTAAAAAAGGTCAAAGAGAACAGATTGTGATGGCTTGAGCACATGTGAAGATGATTTGGGCCAGACAGAAAGAA
Organism: Protopterus annectens; assembly: GCF_019279795.1. Classification (NCBI taxonomy): domain Eukaryota; kingdom Metazoa; phylum Chordata; order Ceratodontiformes; family Protopteridae; genus Protopterus; species Protopterus annectens. The sequence continues at coordinate 1,557,750,316 of NC_056737.1, read as the reverse complement.
AGCAGGAAGAAACAAGGGCATCCAGTAAAGAAATGGAAGGATTGTGGGGGTGAAGACGTGCGATGGTCAAGTGTAAGTGTCAAAGGTAGGAAAGTGGCACTGAGTAGAGAGAGATGGCGACAGTTGACACACCAACCTGACCCCATACAGAAAATAGCAAAAAGGGGGTTGGTGTTGTTGACTTTTAGAATTTAGGCAGCTGTAAATTTTGGTTGACTAATCTGAGTTTTGACAAAGTCCAGAATAGTTTGTATCTTCTCTACAAGAAGGCTTGCTATCATTAGAATTGCAGTGTCCAGGTGGCATCCAATGAAAATTAGCAGTTTTACTGGCTCTGACTTTGATTTTGCCAATGAAAGCTATAGGTACAGCAAGTATTCCCTTGCTTTTATTGGATATTCCTTTGAGGTCACAGCAATGAAACACCCATTTATGCAGGGAAAGATTTTTAATCCTTAACAGTTGGAGATGAACTGTAACTGCAGCCACGAGTGCATGTACTTTGTAAGCACCTTAGGGGCTATTGTGATTCTGAAGGGCAAGGCTCTGAATTGATAGTGACTAACTCCCACTTAAGAGTGTATGATCCTCTATGACATATTGGCCATGTTTATGTGCAGGTAGCCATATTGCAGGTCCAAAGAGCACATCTAATCTCATTCTTGCAGACATAGAATGATTTATTGACTGTGAGCAACCAAAAATTAGTTTTCTACACAAAATGGTTTCAACAGGCTGAAGTCCAGTTTTGACCTGAAATCCTTGCCCTTCTTGGGCACCATGAAGAATCCTGAGAAACATATACATCCTTTCTAATCTGGTGGGATCTCCTGAATAGCTTTATTTTGTAGAAGGTTTTATAACACTTGTCACCTTGCCTTTTAGATAAGATGGGGCCTTTGGCAGAGATAAAGACTGCATGCATGGAGACCAGGAAAAGGGTATGGAGTAGACACTGAATATTATTTCCTTAACCTAATTATCTTGCATTAAGGTCAGCCATTTTTTTTTTTTTTTTGTGGATACAAATAAATTCAACCCCTGACTGCTCACGATGTGGACAGCTGGGCAGCCCTTCAGGGGTTCTGTTGCCTGTTCTTGAGGGAAGAGCTGTGGAATTTCTGGTTCTGTGAATCACCTCTGCTTATGGACAGTTAGCCAGTGGAGAACACTCTGCATTCATAGGAGGCTCTGTTTCCTTGTTGCTCATATTGTGGTTGCTAAAATTTGCAAAACCATAAGTTCTTCACAACCTTTTGGTTTCTGGTTAAGGGCTTTTGTGGGGCTGAGAAATGAACACTAACAGCCATGACTATTGTGCCTTCCTACTTCCTTCTTGCCTTCTAGAAACCATGCTTTAACTTTTGGTCTAAAAAGAGTGGATCCATCAAAGGGAACATTGGCAAGGGCCACTGAAGTGATTTGGAATCTAAGCTAGGTCTGTCTTCTCATCATGATAACCAACTGAGTGGGTCTTGTTGCTTGATCTGTTGAATTGTGCAGCAATTAGAAGGAGAGCAGGGGTATGTTTTGTATAGCTGACACCTGTGACTCTGGTTGCTTTTGGGTATCTTCACGTGTTAACTGTTTGAGGAAACTCTAGGATTTTGTCAGCTAGCTGTTTGTGGACTCTATCTATATATGTCCAGTAATTTAGGGTTTACAGCAAAGATACTGATGCATAAATTCATTTCCCTAAGCAATACATCAGTCTATATTATTTATCTGGTGGATGAATAGTTTGAGAATCCTTGGGGTTGTATCCTCTCATGGCAGTTGAGACCACAGTGGAGTCTATAATTGGTCCCTTGTTCTAAAATGGCCTGTCTCTGTGTGGCTTCCATGGAAATGATTCCATGATATCAGGTTCCTTCCATGCACATTGGAAAACTAGGTCCACCATCTTGTCAGGGGTGGGATCACCCAAGCTGCTGGTGGAGCAGACTGGAAAGCCTCTTGGAGAATCTCTTTCTCAGGAGAAGTGGGGTTGGCGGGCTGTGATTCCTTCTGCTGCATTATTTCAAGAATCTCCCTAAATTTGGAGTTTTCTAGAAGGGACTGGAGGGAAGCTTGTCATTCATGAAGATTTGTGTAGGGTGCGGGACTCAGAAAGAGAGCCCAGCCGCATCCTCTTACATCTCCTCTTTCTGGGTACTCTCAAGGGGAAGACATCCAAGTGATCTGAAAAGGATATATTCCTGGCACTTTTGGGTACCAAGGGGATTTACCAGTCCTTGACCCTGTTGGACAGAATGGTGAGGACTGTGTGTGCCAGTGAGGGTAGTGTGTATGGGTGGGGCCAAAGTGATATATGCCTTTTCCACTTCCACAAAAACTGAAATTATTGGAAAAATTGTCTCCCAACTTTACTGTAGGTGCAGTAGCCATTGGTGCAGATCCTGTCAAGACCAAGGGCATTGATGACAGCGGGGTCAGTTTCAATCTCTCAACTCTAGCTGCACTCAGCACTAAGCTCAGTTGCTGACACTGAACAGTAGGTCTTCAGCTGAAAGGTACTGAATGCCAACAGTATCAACAATGAGTGGGACTTTGAGTGGTGGAGGTTGCTGTTAGTGCTAAAGACATGATGGCATGAAGGACCTTGGGCCTAGTGTGTATTGGCACTAATGGTGGTTTCAATGTCACTGATGCAAAGGGTCAACACCATAAAAAAGGTCATTGCTGGTGTCAAGGAAAACATATGGTTTCCACCCTTGACCCCAATACTTTACTGCCAAGACTAGGCCTGGGTAGGAACCTCTGATGAGGATAGTGCAAGATTACCTCCAGCCACCTTGAAAAGATGACATCAATTCAAGCTAAGCCTCTATAAAGATCATCTAACTCTCCCAAACTAGTGTTAACACCAGAATTATGCACTAACCTGGAGAATCTTATAGACGTTACTGAAGCTAGTGTAAAATATAAAATCTTAGAGAACTCGTGTTGTAAAGACAGGAAGCCCACTCTACTCCTCAGAGCAGAGTTAAAGGACACAGAAAGTTTGGGTCTATGGGTAGCTGTAATCATTGCTGCAGGTGGGACAGAACAGGCATAAGTAGATCCTGGTTGAGTTTAATGGGAAGCCCATACTCTGGGTATTTCAGCCAGAGACTGGGAAATTTCTCTGTTCTCCAGGTGATTACATTTTTCCTTCTATTTCATGAGAAGAGAATTGTCCTTCAGAGGATTTCCCTTCAATAAGCCATTGAGAAAGTACAGTGGTGTACGAACTTTCCATAACAGTAGATGTCCCACTGATCAGTGTTGCAATATTCTTTACAAGTGGAATATCCTGCAAGGACAGGCATACATCTGGCCAGCATACCAAAGCCTGGGGCCTTCCACTTGCCATACATCCAATGTATGACCTAAGCCCAAAGGTGGCACATACATAAGTGATATACAGACATGACTTACCTCAGAACTTACTTGCCCAAGGACAAAACTAGGACAGAAGTAGAAGTAACTATTTACAAATGTATACGTCCAACACAGAAAACAGAAGGATAGGATCTGCCTCAGCCAGTGTGACACAACACATCCACAAAAGGGGGGAAAGAGGGAGGGATTAAATACTGCAAAAATGATTGGTAGGACATCTACTGTTCTTACAGAACTGTACTGTATTTTCCCAAGATCACTGCTGAAGTATTTTTTACATGTGGGAGGTTACTAAAACTACTAAACAACCAAAAAAAAAAAATGAAAAATAGCTTGCGATCTTCTAGAGGTAAATCCTATTTTTGTACAGCTCTATCATCTAAAGATATGGTTAAGGCCTCTAACATTAATACATGTAGGTTACCCCTTACTTATTACTTACTTACAGTAGTGACATTAATAAGATTTGTGATGTTATAACTAGGAATTGGCCGATCCTGCTTTCTGATGACAAAATAAGTATTGTAGGTGCCAAACCAAAATTTGTTTTCAAGAATAATGTATCAGTTAAGAGACAGCTTTGCTATGGCCCCTGTAAAAAAAATAGGACATTAGATCTTCTAGGCTTGGTATCTTTCCTTGTAAGACATGCAAAACTTGTCATGTAATGTCCTGTACCAATACATTCATACACCCTGTGACAGGTCGAATGTTAAGTTTTAATTTTTATGTGGACTGCAACACAAACGATGTAGTTTATTTGGCTCATTGCAAACTCTGCAGTGCCTTTTACGTGGGCAAAACAATGTTAAAAGAGAGTTTACAGCATCTTGGGGATATAAGTAGAGGTAATATGCTCAATGCTTTATCTAAACGCATTTCCCTTAATAGAGATCATTCATGTGTTTTTATGGCTATACAGCTCTTTCCTGATGATATAAGGGGAGGTCATTTGGTCAATAGGACTGAAGTTGCTGAGATGAAATGGATTGCTGGCTTACAAGCTGATAAACCACCAGGGATAAATGTTAATATTCCTTCAAAACCAGCATTGAAGAGCCTGGCATTACATCATTGATTTTATTGAATACCTTGTTTTATTGGTGTAGATCAGCGTGTGTATGTACCTTTAAGAAGCATTTACAGATGTAGCACGTGCATATAAATACAGAGCATGTGCAGGCAGGAGTCCCATTTTGAGAGAAAAGCCAGAGTGTTAACATGTATGAATGAAGTAGTAAGTTTATAAGTTTATTTAAGTTAGAAAGCCTAATTTCTGATGTGTTTGTAATAAAGCTGCTTGAACAGAACCCACTACCCCTTGTCTGTTTTATCCTGACCAGACAAGCAACATTGTGTCATAACTGGGATTAAGGAAGCTATTTTTTCAAGCCATGAGGTACAGTGTGGGAGGTGAAGGCAAACCAAGCAGATTGAGTCAGCTGGAGCACAAACAAACAAAAAAGGGCCAAAAATGAGCTAAATATAAAGAAAACTGCATAAATGATTTATTTGGCAAAGAAAATGAAATGGCACATTTATAAGGCAAAAAAGTACAGTTGTGTACCATAAATGTAGATGTTAGAGTGTATTCACTGTTGCAGTCATTACATTTGGGTTATCTGCTTTGCAGTAGCCCTCAATCGGCCTGATTAACAGAGTCTTGGGTCCTGCGTTGGTTGCTGTCCTTTCTTCCATGACGTCAGGTTTTCAGGGGTATAAAACAAGCAGCTGACACCATTACACCAGTTTTTCTTGCCCCAGATGTCAGGTGCCCCCCTAATGGGAAGCAATTAAATCGATAAATGCAAGTATATACGTCCAACAGAAAAGCAAATACACCAAAAAGCTTTGAGAGTATAGGAAGTGAGAATAGAGGTATAGCCAAAGGAAGAAAAGAGGGCTGGAGGGAGGGTAACCAGGACTGCAACAGTGATATACACTCAAACATCTACATTTATGGTAAGTTTACATAACTGTACTATGTTCTTCATGTTTCACTGTTGCAGTCATTACATTTGGGTAGATTCCCAAAGCTAAGGTTGGGAGGAGGAATTTAAATAGAATTAGGACCAGCTATAAGGCCCTGCAAGACTGCAGTTGAAAAAACAGCCCTGGATTTAGAGAAAATTGGCAAATGGTAATGCTTGGTAAAAGTATGTACAGAACTCCAGGTAGCAGCTTCTAAGATGTCCCTAGTAGGGACTCCCCCGAGAAAGACTGTAGAGGTGGATGCAGCCCTGGTTGAATGGGGTCTGATGCCCTGTGGGATAGGTTTTCCATGGTGCTTATAGCAGAAATGAATGCAGTGGCCTATCCATTTTGAAATGGTTTGTTTTGAAATAGCTTCCCCTCTGTCCCCGCAGCAAATGCCACCAGTAGTTTTTCAGATTTCCTATGATGTTTAGTCCTGTCCAAGTAGAATCTAAGCTGTCTGTGCACATCTAAAGAGTGCAATATCCATTCCCCTTTGTTCTATGGGTTAGGAAAAAAGGTAGGCAAATGAATGGACTGATTAAGAGCCACACTGGATACCACCTTGGGCATGAAGGAGGGATTGGTTCTGAGGGACACCCTGTCCGCATGAAAGATGATGAAAGGTTCCTCTGCCATAAGGGCCTGTAATTCAGATACCCTTCTTGCAGAAGTGATTGCCAAAAGGAAAGCTGTTTTCCAGGAAAGAAATTTTAAATCTGCAGTAGCAGCTGGCTCGAAGGGAGGAAGAGTGAGTTTCTCCAAGACAAAGTTAAGATCCCAGGCTGGAGTTGAAGCTCTCCTGGGTGGCCTTAGATTTTTGGCCCCTCTGAGGAAATGCTTGAGCAGTGGGTGAGAGAAGAGGGGAGGCTCTGTGCTATAATAAGCTGAAATGGCTGAGGCATGAATTTTGATAGAGGAAAAAGACAAGCCCTTATGAAGCATCTCAGATAAGTATTGTAGAATCTGAGGTAAATTGGGCACTGCTGCGTTCATTCCTTGAGATTGGTTTCAAGCACAGAATCTTTTCCATTTTGCAGCATAAGATTTTCTAGTACTAGGCCTCCTTGCCTCTAAAATGATATCCATCATTGATTTACTGAGGAATGGTAAAGAAGAGATTAGGTAATTAGCCAGGCTGCTAGGTTCAGGGTTTGCAGCTAAGGGTGCAGAATCATGTTCTCATGCTGAGATAACAGGGAAAGAGTCTGAGGCAGGCGCCATGGAGCCAAGCGTGACACACTGTGCAAGAGTGGGTTCCAGTGTTGGTGAGGCCAGTTTGGTGCAATTAAAATTGTCCTTGGCTTGTCCTGTTTGATCTTTAGTAGTACCTTGGAGAGCAGAGGCAGAGGAGGAAAGGCATAAACTGATAGTTTTTTTCCAGCTGAAAGATAGAGCATCCAATTTCCAAGCTTGCTTGTGGGGAATGCTTGTGCAAAATTTGTCCAGTTGATGGTTCTGGGGGGAGGCAAACAGGTCTATATCTGGACTCCCCCATTTGCTTGTCAACATGTTGAAAATAGTACAGTTGTGTACACTTACTATAAATGTAGATGTTCGAGTGTATTCACTGTTGCAGTCATTACATATGGGGGTAATCTGCTGGCAGGTTGCCCTCAGTCAGCCTGAATAACAAAGTCTTGGGTCCTGCGTTGGTTGCTGTCTCCTCTTCCATGACGTCAGGTCATCAGGGGTATAAAACATGCAGCCGATGCCATTTTATTCAGTTTTTCTTGTTCCAGATATCAAGTGCCCCCAAATGGGGAGCAAAAAAAAAATATATATATATATATATATATATATATATATATATATATATATATATATATATATATATACATGTATATATATATATATATATATATATATATATATATATATATATAAAACTAAACAGCAATATATAAAAATGCACTTTTAGCAACATAAACTTTAAAAAGCAAATACACCACAAAGGCTTTAGAGCATAGTGAAGGAAAGGGAAGTTATAGAAAAGGGGGATGGCGGGTGGGAAACCCGGACTGCAACAGTGAATACACTCGAACATCTACATTTATGGTAAGTGTACAGAACTGTACTATGTTCTTCGTGTTTCACTGTTGTAGTCATTATATTTGGGTAGAATCCCAAAGCTATGGATGGGAGGATGGAACTAAACAGCATTGGGAGCGGCTATAAGGCCCTGCAGAACTGCAGTGGCAAAGCCTGCCCTGGATTTAGAAAAGAGAGGCAAATGATAATGTTTTGTGAAGATATGAACAGAGCTCCAAGTAGAAGCTTCTAGAATGTCTTTGGTTGGAACTCCTCTGAGAAAAGCTGCTGAAGTAGAGGCAGCTCTGGTGGAATGTGACCTGATTCCCTTGGGTACAGGTTAACCATGATGCAAGTAGCAGAAACGAATGCAGTGGCTTATCCACTTAGAAATAGTCTGCTTTGATATAGCCTTCCCCTCTTATCCTGATGCAAATGCCACCAGTAGTTGCTCAGACTTTCTTAGAGATTTGGTCCTATTTAAGTAGAATCTTAGTTGTCTGTGTACGTCCAATGAATGCAGAATCCACTCCCCCTTGTTCTGCGGATTTGGGTAAAATGTTGGCAGGTGAATAGTTTGGTTAAGAGCCACACTGGATACCACCTTAGGCATAAAGGAAGGACTGGTCCTGAGGGACACCCTGTCCAGGTGAAATGTAATAAAAGGCTCCACAGCCATGAGAGCCTGTAGTTTTGAAACCCTTCTTGCTGAAGTGACTGCCAAAAGGAAAGCTGTTTTCCAAGATAAAAACTTTATATCCGCAGTAGCTGCTGGTTCAAAAGGAGGCAGGGTGAGTTTTTCCAGCACAAAATTGAGGTCCCATGGAGGAGTTGGTGATCTTCTGGGAGGCCTTAAAATTTGGGCCCCTCTAAGATACTGCTTTAGCAGAGGATGAGAGAAGATAGGAGGCTCCGTGTTGTAGTGAGCCGAAATGGCAGAGGCATGGATTTTTATTGAAGAGAAGGATAGGCCCTTGTCAAGCATCTCAGTCAAGTATTGTAAAATCTGAGGGATATTTGGTTTTGTTGAGTCTGTTCCTTTTGCTTGGTTCCAAGCACAGAATCACTTCCATTTATCAGCATAACATTTTCTGTTACTAGGCCTTCTGTCTTTCAAAATGACATCCATAACAGATTTACTGAGAGGTGTTGTTTGAATAATTACATGATCAGCCATGCTACTAAGTTCAGAGTTTGGAGCTGAGTGTGCAGAATTTGATTGTTCTGCTGAGACAGTAGATGATGAGACATATTAAGGCCAGTAAGCAATTAGGATCATTTTTGGTTTTTCCTGTCTGGCCATTAGTAAGACCCTGGGAAGAAGAGGCAGAGGAGGTTTTCAACTGAAGGATAGGGCATCCACTTTCCATGCTTGTCTGTGATAAGTCCTTGTGCAGAATTTGTCCAGTTGATAATTTTGGGGAGAGGCAAATAGATCTATGTCTGGGCTCCCCCATTTCTGTGTTACTATGCTGAAGACTTGTGAATCCTGTTTCCACTCGTGAGGGTCCATAAGATTTCTGTTTGTTTTCCTGGCAGGAATTGAGCTTGAAGATGTACTTGGTAAGTCAAGGCTGTGTCCCACAATGCCATGGCTAGTCTGCAAAGGGGGTAGGAATGTGTACCCCCCTGCTTGTTTATGTACCACATAACCTTGGTGTTGTCTGTCTTTATCAGTAGTTGTCCTGGATGAGGTAAGTCCATGAAGGCTGTCAGGGCATTCTGAACAGCTAATATCTCTTTCTGATTGATATGCAAATGCATTTGGTTTGGGTTCCATATGCCCTGAATGCATCTCCCTGCCAGGTGGGCCCCCCAGGCATAGTCTGATACATCTGTAGTTAGGGTTTGGGTGGCAGGGGGTAGAGTGAATGACAGTCCCTTGTTTTGGTGACATGTCTCTGCCCACCAAAGAAACTCCTGTTGTAGACAGGGAATGAGTGGAATCATTGTTTCCAGACTGTGACAATGTTGACTCCATAAGCTTTTTAGGTACCATTGAAGTTTCCTCATATGCAGTATTGCATATGGAATTAGTAGGATGCAGGATGCCATGAACCCCAAGGCCTGCAGAATTTGTCCTGCAGATAACTGGGTTTTTGTTGCCATCTGTTTGAAGAATATAGTCAGTTGCCTTTCTTTGTCTGGTGAAAGCTAAGCCATCTGGGCAGTTGTATTCAAGCTTGCACCCAGGAATGTAATCTTTTGAGAGGGTACCAGTTGTGATTTCTTTTCATTTATTGTGTAGCCTAGGCATGTTAGAAGCCTTTTCACAAATGCCAGATGTTGAAGAAGAATGTCCTTGTTTTCTGCTTGAATGAGACAGTCATCCAAGTAAGGATAGATTTGTATGCTTCTTTGTCTGCAAAATGCAATTACTGGTGCCAGGCACTTTGTAAAGACCCTGGGCGTAGTAGATAAGCCAAAGGGCAGTGCAGAGAATTGGTAATGCATAAAACCTGCCTTGATGCGAAGGTATCTTCTGCACGATTCCCTTATTGGGATATGCAGGTATGCTTCTTTTAAGTCTAGAGTCACTAACCAAGCATTCTTGCCCAGCATGGGCAGTAGCTGTTGTAAAGTCAGCATTTTGAATTTTGTAATGTCCAGGAACATGTTCAAAATTGATAAGTCCTGTATTGGACACCGGCATTGTCTTTTCTGGTATCAGGAACAGTCTTGAAAAAAACCTTGTCCTTTTTCCTGTTCTGGTGCTGGTTGAATAGCCCCCGTATCCATGAGGGACATAACTTGTTTCTGAGCCTCTGCCCATTGATTGTGTGGCAGATCTGGCCAACCGTTTTGAATTGGCATAGTATGGAAATGAAATCTGTACCCCTGGGATACTATGTTTAATACCCACTTGTCCTGGATAATTAACTACCAATTTTGAGCGTGAAGTGCAAATTTTCCCCCCAAGGGGGCTGCCAGAAGATAAGTGCTTGGTGATGGTAGAGGGAAGTCATTGAGACTGCTAACTCTAGGGTTGTGCTTTGTTTCCTCCAGATTTGGAGGTAGAGGCACCCCATTGCTTTGACCTGTAAGAACCCTATGATTGGTATCTTGAGCCTTTTGAGTGCCTGGATTTGCCTTGGGAGGCTCTGTTGGACACAGGAAAGGACCTATTTTTAGTAGGCCAGTGCCTACTGAATCTGGGTGGCTGCACTTGTAAGAAAATATTTTACAGTTTGCATAGATTTAGCTTTGTCTTCCATTTTCTTTAAAACCTCTTTTGCCTTATTACCAAACAGAGTATCATGCTGTAAAGGGGCATCCAACAATTTAGCTTTAACATGATCAGGCAGATTTTGCTCCTTGAGCCAGGCATGCCTTCTAATCACAGATCCAGTAACTGTGGCCCTGCAAGAGGCCTCCAAGGAATCAAAACTACATTGCAAAGTATGCTTTCCAACCTGTTCTGCTGCATGCAATAATTCCTGTAATTCTTTATTTTCCACACAATCAGAAATCAACATTATTTTCTGTCTGTTTCAATAGGCCCATAACATGCTATTGATATTTAAGAACATAAAACTGGCAGTTTAAGGCCCTAATTGCCAAGGTTGCAGATGTATAAACCTTCTTTCCCCATCTATCCAGCGCCCTGGAATCTCTATCAGAGGGGGTAGATTTTTTGGCTGTAGAGGCCTTTACACCTTTGGGACCCTGTGAGATAGTTTCAGGATCAGAAGCAGGATTTTTTAATAGAAATTTGTTGGAGTCAGTAACCTTGTAACATCTGTCTGGCTTACTAGGAGCTGGAGGTAGGGAATCAGGAGCCATGCTTGATTCCGAAAACACATCATCAACAATGTCTAATACAGGAAGTATAGCCAAAGGCCTGTGCTGAGGAAGAAGAAGGAAATCCCTAAGCCTCTCTTTTGATTCAGAGAAATCCTGACTCTCCCAAAGAAAATGTTCCCTTAAGGTATGCAAGGTTTCTCCAAAAGAATAATCCTCAGGAGGAGATGCAGAAGGAATGGATTCTTCTGCATCTGAATCCTCACAGGGTGGTACAGAAAATTCCTGATCAGAAAAGGAATCAGAAGAAATAGAAACCTGATCTGAAGATTCATAATCAGTGTCTTGCCTAGGCCTCTTAGCAAGGGGGGGTTGGGTACCCCTGATCAAGGTAATTAAGTCCTCAGCCATTTTGATCATCTGCTTTTTAGGCATAGGGGCCTGAGCACATGGCTCATGCGTCATTTTGTTAGACTTAGAAGTTGTTTTTGTTTTGAAGCTGGCATTGGTTTTATATAAAAATGTTGAGGCCTGAAAACACCCTCAGAAGCCAGTGCCTGCTCAGTGGCTCTGGACCCATCCAAGGGGAGACATCTGCGGGTTCAATACTCTGAGAATCTCGCGGCATACCATCTCCGAATGGGTCTCGGTAGAGGCCTGCGACGTTAAAGTAGCAGGTATCAGGGGCTGCGAAAGCGCCTCCCTGAGTACCGGCGAACCGGTGACTGGCTTAGGAGAAGTTTTGTCATCGGTTTTGGGCCTCGAAGGTCTGTCTCTGCCTTTTTCTTTGCATTTCTTTGTGAACTCTGGTAGTCGGATTGCTATCTGATGACATTTCAGGGTAATTAAGTCTGGATCCAAAATATTTTGAAGCAAAAATATACCAATGCTTAATAGTGCATTGGTTAAATCTAGCACAAAACCGATAGCAAGGCACATTATGATCTGGGCCTATGCAAGGAATACAGTACAAATGAAAATCCTTATGAGGTATTTGCTTCCCACAAGTAATGCAATTATTAACTTTTACTGACATCGGTAAGGAGCAAGAAAAAGTTTCCCCAATGGGGTACTTAGCTTTAATTCAAGACTTTGGTTCTGAAACTCGAATGTGAAAATTTCAGGAGTCGGCTGACCTGCACTTGCGAACTGCTTCTGCTTCGGGCACCACGCGGCAAGAAAGACTGAATAAAATGACTTTGGCTGCATATTTTATACCCCCGATGACCTGACATCATGGAAGAGGAGACAGCACTCGATGCAGGACCCAAGACTTTGTTATTCAGGCTGACTGAGGGCAACCTGCCAGCAGATTACCCCCAAATGTAATGACTGCAACACGAAGAACATCCTTGGTTCCAGTTTCCATTTGTGTGGGTCCATGAGGTTTCCGCGTAGTCCGTCTGCCAGTGTATTTAGTTTTCCTGGCAGGAATTGAGCTTCTAGATTCACTTGGTAGCTCAAGGCTGTGTTCCACAATGCCATGGCTAGTCTGCAGAGGGGATAAGAATGTGTATCCCCCTGCTTGTTTATGTACCACATGACAGTGGCGTTGTCTGTCTTTACCATTAGTTGTCCTGGAAGAATGTGGTCCTTGAAGGCTGTCTGGGCATTCTGTACAGCTAACATTTCATTTTGATTTATGTGCAGGTGCATTTGATTTGGGTTCCATTTGCCCTGAATGCACTTCCCTGCCAGGTGAGCCCCCCATGCATAGTCTGATGCGTCTGTTGTTAAGATTTGTTTGGCAGGGGGTAATGTGAATGGTAGTCCCCTGTTTTGGTGGCAGGCCTCTGCCCACCAAAGGAACTCTAGGCGTAGGCAAGGTATGATAGGAATCCTTGCTTCCAGATCCTGTGAATGTTGACACCAAAGGCTTTTGAGATACCATTGTAGTTTCCTCATATGCAGCCTTGCATATGGAATTAGAAGAATGCATGAGGCCATGAACCCCAAGGCTTGCAGTATTTACCTTGCAGATAGCTGGGTTTTTGTGGCCACTTGTTTGAAGTAAGTTGTCAAATGTATTCATTTCTCTGGCGTGAGGAAAGCCATCTGGGAAGTTGTATTCAAGCTTGCTCCCAGGAATATAATTTGTTGACTGGGTACTAAGTGGGATTTCTTTTGTTTATGGTGAACCCCAGACAAGTCTATAGCCTTTGAACAAAGGCCAGATGACTGAAGAGAATGTCCTTGCTTTCTGCCTGAATTAGACAATCGTCCAGGTATGGGTATATTTGAATATTTCTTTGCCTGCAAAATGCAGTGACTGGAGCTAGGCATTTTGTGAATACCCTGGACGTAGTAGATAAGCCAAAGGGCAGTGCAGAGAACTGATAGTGCATGTAGCCTGCTTTGAAGCATAGGTATCTTCTGCAAGACACCCTGACAGGGATGTGCAGGTATGCTTCTTTTAAGTCCAGTTTGCCAACCATGCATCCTTGCCTAGCATAGGAAGCAGCTGGTGAAGAGTCAGCATTTTGAATTTTGGAATCACCAGAAAGGTGTTTAGAATGGAAAGGTCCAGAATAGGACACCATGTATTGCCTTTTCTGGGTACCAGGAAAAGTCTTGAATAGAAACCTTGTCCCTTTTCCTCTTCTGGTACCAACTGAATAGCCCCCATGTTTAAGAGAGAGAGTACCTGATTTTGGGCATCTGCCCACTGATTTGGAGGTAGATCTGGCCGCCCTATTGGTGTTGGTAACATGTGGAAATGAAATCTGTATCCTTGGGACACTATATTTAGAATCCATTTGTCCTGGGTAATGAGTTCCCAGTTTTTGGCCTGCAGACCAATCTTTCTGCCTAAAGGAGCATTCAGTTGGGAAGTGCTTGGAAGTCTTAAAAGCAAGTCATTGAAACTGTTTTCCATAGGGGGAAGTCTTACTGCTCCCAGGTTTGGGTGCGGAAACCCCCCACTGCCTATTCTTGTGTGGCCCTTGGGACCAAAACCTGGGGTTTCTGCTGTGTCTGGGTTTGGCTTGAGAAGACCTGGAAGGGGCTGGAAAGGACCAATTTTTAGAGGGCCAGTGCCTACTAAATCTAGTAGGCTGAACTTGTAAGAAATCTTTAACAGTTTGCATAGATTTAGCTTTATCTTCCATCGTTTTAAGAACTTCCTTAGCTTTGTTGCCAAACAGGCGGTCCTAATTTAAGGGAGCATCCAACAATTTAACTTTAACATGATCTGGCAAAGATTGCTCCTTAAGCCAAGCATGCCTTCTGAACACAGACCCAGTAACAGCAGCCCTGCAAGAGGCCTCTAATGAATCAAATCCACATTGCAAAGTATGTTTTCCAACCTGTTCAGCAGAATGCATTAAATCCTGTAATTCTTTATTTTCAGCACAGTCAGGCACTAACATCATTTTCTGTTTAAGCAATCCAAAAACATGTTTTTGATATTTTAACATATGAAACTGGCAGTTTAAAGCCCAAATACCCAAGGTTGCAGAAGTGTAAACTTTCTTACCCCATCCATCCAGCAACCTGGAGTCTCTATCAGAGGGAGTAGGATTTTTAGCAGTAGAAGCCTTAATGCCTTTGGGTCCCTGTGAAACAGTCTCTGGATCCGCAATAGGATTTTTTAAAAGGAACTTGTGAGAATCAGGAACCCTGTAATATCCGTCAGGATTTCTGGGAGTAGGAGGCAAAGAATCAGGGGCCAAGTTGGATTCTGAAAAGGCATCATCAACAATGTCTAGTACAGGAGCTATAGCTAAAGGCCTATGCTGAGGCAGGAGTAAAAAATCCCTAAGCCTCTTTTTAGAATCAGAAAAATCCTGGCTTTCCCAGTGGAAATGCTCCCTTAGAGTATGTAAGGTTTCACCAAAAGAAAAATCCTCTGGAGGGGAAGCAGAGGGAATAGAGTCCTCTGCATCAGAATCCTCATAAGTAGATAAGGGCAAATCCAGATCATCAGAAGTATCAGAAAAATCAGAATCCTGTTCAGAAGATTCATAAACAACTTCAGTTCTAGGTCTCTTAGAAGGGGGAGGTTGGCTCCCCCTGATTAGAGTTATAAGATCTTCAGCTGTTCTTATAATTTGTTTTTTAGGCATAGAGGCCTGAGCATGTGGCCTGGGCATCAGTTTCTTAGGCATGGTTTGAGATTTTGGCCTAAATGAAGAAGGAGGCATTGGTTTAATATGCAAGTCCATAGGCCAGAGTACACCCTCAGAAGCCGGTGCCCGCACAGTGACTCCGGACCCATCCAAGGTATAGACATCCACAGATTCCACAGTTGAAGCATCTCGCAGCATACCGGACTCTGAATGGGTCTCAGTATAGGCCTGCGAGTCAGAAGTAGGAGGTATCAGGGACTGCAAAAGCACCTCACTGAGTACCGGCGAACTGGCGATGGGCTTAGAAGCGTTGTTGGCAGCTTTGGACTTTGGCGACCTGTCTCTGTCTTTATCTTTGCGTTTTTTCGGAATCCCGGTAGTCGGAAGGCTAACCAATGATATTTCTGGGTAATTAAAGCAAGAACCAAAATATTTAGAAGTGAAAATATACCGACGACGGATAGTGCACTGTTTAAATAAAGCACAAAACCGACAGCAAGGCACGTTGTGGTCAGGGCCTAGGCAAGGAATACAGTACGAATGAAAATCTTTGTGAGGTATTTGCATTCCACAAGTAATACAATTATTAACTTTTACTGACATCGGTAAGGAGCAGGAAGAAGTCTCCCCAATGGGTACTTAGCTTTAGTTGAAGACTTCGGTTCTGAAACTCGTAAATGAAAATTTCAGGAGTCAGCCGACCAGCACTTGGGAACTGCTTCTACTTCGGGCACCGCACAGCAAGAAAGACTGATGTAATGGCGTCAGCTGCTTGTTTTATACCCCTGACGACCTGAGGTCATGGAAGAAGGGACAGCAACTGACACAGGACCCAAGACTTTGTTTATCAGGCCGACTGAGGGCTACTGCAAAGCAGATAACCCAAATGTAATGACTGCAACAGTGAAACATGAAGAACATCACATTATTAATCAAATGAGTAGCACAAAACATATTATTAAGCAAAAGAAAAGCACAAAACCACATTACTAATTAAATGAAATTTCGAAACCACTCTTTTGATAAAATTAGCAAAACTATTCACATGGGGCTCAGATTTTCTTAGGTTTACATAACAAGCATGTTTAAAGTAAAATGAGCACAAGAAAAGCATGATGAGCATGACAAAAATTGTAAAGGCATAACGAGTATAATAAAAGGGCAAATTAAGCTAAAACAGCAAGGCAACTGCATGTTTTTTAGTGAAAGACCATATTTGACCAAAGCCATTCAAAGTATAACTAGAATTGTTTGAAATATCTCTGAGTGTGCAAAGTGTTTGCAGTGTGTGTGCTTTATTATGGTGCAACTATTTCAGAGTTTGCTGTGTGCACAGTACAGTTACATTGCAAAGTACAGCCATTTTGAAAGGTTCTTGTGCTGTATACAGTTTATTTGCAAAGTGCATTATCTCAGTGTTTCTTACTCTGAGCTTTTCCATTGTGTACAGTTTATTTGCAAAGTACACTCAATTCAAAGTATTTCTTACACTGATAAGAAGTGGTTTCATAAAGTACCGTGATTTCAAAGTGTTCTTGTGCTATGAAAACGTATTTGGCCAGGTGCAGTTGTTTCAAAGAGTTTGTTGTGCTATTGGGCATAATTACAAGTACTGGCATAAAATTCTGGCATATATTTATGTGTGTATGTTTGTACATAATTTCAAGCACCTTCACTACTCTGTGTTGATATGGCAGAAGCATTTTTCAGACCATGATCACTTGTGTTTGATCATAATATAGCACATAATTGGAGAGTATCTGAGCAGGAATACAATATTTTCATACAAACAGCTTTTTCTGAAAAAGATGCATGTACAAGGGCATGCATTTTGCTTTAACTTAAGCTGGGTGAGAAGCTATTGAAAGAGAGTGTTCATTTGTGTATGCACCAGATGTATATGAAGGAGAAGGGGCTAACATCATATTGTGGTACTGGCTGAATCAAGGGAAGACCCTGAGTGCTTAAAACATAAATTTAGAGAAATGTGCAACCCCCAGACAAATGTTACATTAGACAGGCACTTATTTTATACAAGAGACCAAAAGGTAGGTATAACTTTTGCATCTTATATCACTGACTTAAGTAATAAAGCTAAACTGTGCAGATTTGGTGACTTGAAAGATGAGTTAATAAAGGACATGCTTGTGTTTGGTGTTAATAGTGCTGCAGTGAGAAAGACTGCTTCGTAACAGTGATTTAACATTGAGAAAAGCCATAGAGATTTGTCAAATCCATGAGCTCACAGAAAGACACACAAGTATGCTTGTAAGTGATAACAGCATGGTTTCAGCAGCTTCTAGAGCAAATGTAGACAGCATGCAACATATGGCAAGCAGAAGCAGGCCTAAATACATGGCGGCAGCAGCAACCCCTGCAGGTGTGGCAAGGAAAACTTGAAGCTTTCTAACAAGTTCCAATACTTGCCCAGTAAAAAGGACATGCTCAATGCAGTATAAGGGTGAGTCAGCAAAATCCAAGTCAAGTCTTATTGTTAACTGTCATAAGTTTGGAGCCAACCATGACTCTAAAGGAGAAAAATGCTTAGCATTTTGTCAACAATGCCACACAAGTGTAAAAAATGGAAGCATTTTCAAAAGTTTTGCAAATCAAGGAAACCTCATTCAGTTATTAAGAAAGGTGACTTAAAAAATCAAGTTGATCATGTGGAAAGCTACAACTCTACTTTTTATGTAGATGGTTATCAGTGGTCAGTGAAAAGGTTAGTGCAGTAGATTTGTTGGCATAGAACAAAGTATTTTGTACTGTCCTGCTCAATGGTAAACCCACAGAGCTCAAAGTAGACACTGGTTCAAAGTGTAATGTAATGTCAGCAGAAACATTTGCTAAAGTGAGAGCTGGTGAGCAACTTAATTTGGTCAATTGTGCAAAGCTTGTTGCTTATGGAGGTGAAGAGATTCAAACCAAAGGTTCAGTAATGCTTTCATGCTGGTAACAGTTACAGCTTGTAATTTTATGTAGTCCGAACACCTGTGCAGTCATTATTAGGTCTCAGAGACAGTTTGAGATTGAAACTACTTTTTTTTTACCAAAGAAGTACATCATGTAAGCACATTTTCCAATTCCAGCTTCAGTAATGCTGTATTCCATGACAAGTTAGGCAAACTTCCAGTTGTGTGCTCCATAGACTCAGAGGTCAGTCCAGTGGTCAGACCAGCAAGGAGAGTTTCAATAGCTATGCACACAATCAAGGTCCAGTTAAACAAAATGGTGCAGCAAGGTGTGATTTGTCCAGTCACAGAACCAACTGAGTGGGTATCTTCCATGGCAGCTGCTCATAAGAAATTTTCAGATGAAATCAGAATATGCATTGACCCAAGAGACTTGAAGAAGGCATTAAAAAGTCTTCATCATCCTATGCATACAGTCGAGGAGATTGCAACCCACATGCCAAATGCCACCATTTTTTCTGTCTTAGATGCAAAGAGTTCATTTTGGCAAGTTATGCTTGCTCGCAAATCTTCAATACTGACTACATTCAGCACCCAATTTGGTTGATACAGATTCCTCAGGATGCCTTTTGGAATAAATTCTGCCAGTGAAGTCTTTCAGCATGCAATGGAGCAAATACCTGTGTGCAATTATAGTTGATGATTTACTTGGAGGCAATGGTGAAACAGAGCATGACAGAAATCTCAGGAAAGTTCTGGATGGAGTGCGTGAAGTGAATTTTAAAGCTCAATCCTCTGAAGTGCAAATTCAGACTACCAGAAGTTACTTATGTAGATCATTTATTTAGAAGTACAGGCTTATGACCAGATCCTTATAAACAAGCAGCCATTCTTGAGATACCAGCTCCAGACAATGTCCATGCTCTACAGTGTTTTCTTGATATTGTTAACTATTTGGGCAAACTTATCCCTGACTTTAGTGAGTTATCAGCACCTTTAAGAGAGATGACATGCAAAAATGTTGCATGGTTATGGTTAGAGCAACACAGGAGAACATTTGAAAAAATCAAACAACAAATTGCTAATCTGCCTACATTAAGATAGTAGTTCTTTCCTGTGATGCTTCAAAGTTCAGTCTTGGTGCAGTTATTCTTGAGGAAGGCAGACCAACTGCTTATTCATCTAGAACTGTTACCCAAACTGAGATGCAGTACACTCAAATTGAAAAGGAACTTTTGACCATTGTGTTCATATGCTCAATGTTCCAGGATTATATTTATGGCCGAGTAATCCAGATAGAAACAAACCACTAACCTCTAGTTACTATTTTAAAGAAGCCTATGCATTCAGCTCCAGCAAGACTACCAAGAATGATGCTTAAATTGCAAAAATACAATTTCAAAATGGTTTATACAAAAAACAAAGTTCTTTATCTGGCCGATACCTTATCCAGATTGCCCAGAAATACTACGGAACAGCTTGATGGAGAGAATTTTGAATTTGATGTCATGGAAGTGCATGCTTTTTCTACCATAAGACATGAACAGCTGAGAGATCATACAAAGACTGATCCAATTTTGCAAAACCTCAACTACATCAATTTAGGATGGCTGTCAAAGCAATCTTGTGTACCGCCAGAAGTACAACCTTACTTTCCATAGAGATGAGACGCTGATGGAGGATGGTATCATTTCAAAGGTCCAAAAGTTATTGTTCATACTTCCTTACAACATGAATACATTTGGATTTTGATTGCATGTCAGATAATTAGTTTTCTATAACTGCATGTAAAAAGATCATTTCTGTAAATTGCATGTCATTGAATACTGACATTTTGTAATAAGGACCATTTCTCACAGAGAGAAAATGCAGATCAGAGCATGTGTATGTACCTTTAAGAAGAATTTCCAGATGTAGCAGGTGCATATAAATACAGACCACTTGCGGGCAGCAGTGACATTTTGAGAGAACAGCCAGAGTGTTAACATGTTTGAATGCACTAGTCTGTTTATAAGTTTATTTAAATTTAAGTTACAAAACCTCATTTCTGATGTTTGTGTGCAATAAAACAGAACCCACAACCACTTGTCTGTTTTATCCTGACCAGACGAGCGACAATTGGTTCTTAGAGATTTAAATTGTCTTCACCAGTCCATGTAATTTAGATCTGATGAAGCATGAATAGTGCGAAAGCGCTTATCTGTTGTTCTATTTATTAGTTTTTATACACTTATGTGGTTTTAGCTTGTCATTAAAAGTTTATGCCATCAGCCGAGGTGGTCACTCTATTTTTCATTTTTTGGTTCTTTATTCGTGTGGTAGATCGATCTTTGGTTGTCAGCATCACTGTTTTACTCATGCAAAATTACTAAACAGAGAGGGAAAAGGAAGGAGGAGCAGCATTACCCATCATCAAACCCTGAAGGATGGACATGACAAAATTAGCACTAGCAATGAAAAACATATACAGTTTGTAATGTCTGGTAAAAGTGTGAGCAGAGGACCATGCAGCAGCCTCTAGAATAGTTTGAGAATCTAGACCCTTTAAAAAGGCTCCAGAGGAAGCTACAGCCCTAACAGAATAAGCCTTGATAGAGAAAGGAAACTGTTTTCCATGATGAGAATAACATCACCACCACAGCTATGCAGTAAATAAACCACATAACCATGACAACCTTGGACACCCAGGACGAAACTGTTTGTTTTGAAACCTGCAAAGCAATTTTATTTTCTTGGGGAAAAAAACAAGGTGGTCAGACTTTCTGATGTCATTATTAATGTCTATGTAAAACCTGGACTGCCTATGTACATCCAAGGAATGAAGGATGTCCTTCTATTCTCATGTTGCAGTATTCATGACATGAGGGTGATCCAAACGTCCAGCCAGTATACAAAAGACTTAAGCTACTGCAAAGTATATGCAACACTGCACAAAGAACAGTCGATGTTGGCCATAAAAGTGAGATTTGCACACACCACCCTCAGGATGTCTCTGCCACCAGTCCAATCAGCTTCCACCATTTGTCTGATTGCTGAAAGTTTTCTACTACTCAGATAAGTGCCCCATTGGAGAAAACCTTTATTATGCTTTTGCTACTGCATGTTTTTTTGGGGTTGTCTTCCAAGAAGGGCAAGTGCCACTGCGGAAGACAGATTGCACACAAAGACAATCATGATCAGTGTCTTTTCTGTCTGGGTTCTGATCATGATTACAAGGCCTGTACCATCTATCAGATGTTTGTCCTTAAACACTTCATAGTCATCTGTCTGTCATTAATGTATATCTTGAAAACCAGAGACTAAAGTGAATAGGCATGGAAGGTACTCCATGGCAGTCAGGTGAGCCCTGAAGAAAAAGGTGAAATAGAAAAGGCCTGAATCTTCGACTGCACCTCTGATCCTGGACATCCTTCTCAAGGCTGATGAAGGCCCCAAGGTATGTACGGTGTCTGGTTTTCCTCCTATGGTGGGTACCAATTTAGAAGCCACTAGGGAGGGTTCCTTCAGCATGTTTGCAGAGGTACTGCAGATGTCCATTACAGAAGGTAAGGGGGAACCACAGTTCACTCCTTCTAACATTCCTCGTAGTACCTCTCCTGCCCCTGCCACTGAGGTTTTGCCAATGTCGGGTCTGGAGCCTAGGCCTAAGTTGGCCCTTCCATCCCAGCCTAGGATAGGCCTTCCTCTCAAGTGGAAACACAAACAGAAACATGTGTCTCCCATTCAGGAGCCTTCCCCAGACTGGCAGGCTTTTTCCCAAGGGATTTTGAATGCCTTTCTGGTACTCAGGCCTTCTACTTTGCAACCACCTACACCAGCACCTCCTATTTTCCCCTCCACCTATGAGTAAATCTGCTGAGCAAGAGGCTTCTGAGGAAGATGAATCTTCTTCAGATGAGTCCCTGGCCTTGTTTTTTTTGTTTTTCTTTCGGCTTTTCCTGGTTAGGGGTCACCATGGTGCCGAGGTGCCAGCTCGATACCCAACCTTCAATGAAGGCACACCCATTTACGCATGTCTTTCGAACGCCACTCAACTGTGGGGAGGAGAGGAGTCCCTGGCCTACTCCACCCAAATAGGAGAGGCATAACCCAGAGGAGAGTCTGAAGTTGATTCTAACAGTGGAGATTCTCCTGAACAGGATATCACATTTGGAGAAACTATCTCCAGAATGAGGGACTTTTTGAAGTGGGAAAGTTCCCAGGTTTTGGAAGTACAAAAGAGGTACTATGACCTCTTACAAACGGATTCTCCTGCTCCTTCAGCCATTCCATCTGTTTTGCCAGCTTTCCACGATGCCTTTCTTGCAGCATCCAAAAACCCTGACTCACAGCCTCCTGTTCCTAAAAGACCAGGCAGGTTCTATAAAGTCCCTGAAGACAGTAGTTACTTGTACAAATGTTCTCTTGCAGACACAGCTGTGATTTCTCTTTCTGCTGATAAAAAACACTAAATTGCTGCCATCAGATAAGGGCAGTAAAATGATGGAGAGAATTGGGGAAAAAGGTCTACACCTCTTCTTCTCTGGCTTTTAGAGCCATTAATTATCAGACACAAATCTAAGTATGTTCTGGCCCTACTTTCACAGGCCTCTAAATTGCTAACAAATCTCCCAAGCTCTGCAGCAAAATCCCAGTTGTCTTTACTTTTGCCAGTTTCCTCCTAGGTTACCAGGCACTCCATTAAGTGCAGTTATAAGTCTGCAAGATCAGCAGCATCTGGTTCTGTCCTCAGGAGATATTCCTGGTTAAGACTGCAGTTTTTGCCTGAGGATTTCAAGGCAAAACCTATGGATGTACCTCTGGACAACAATACCCTATTTGAGTCTAATGCTGCAGCCCTTTTTCAAATCCCTTCAAGGGAAAGGAAAAGAACTTCAGAAACTTAAACATATTTCTGTTTCCCCAGTTCCTAAATACTACAGGAAATACCCATCCAGGCCTAGTTTTGGTAG
>NC_056737.1:1557529755-1557722255 GCF_019279795.1 Protopterus annectens | reverse complement strand
AAAAAGATAGGCCCTTGTCATCTCAGTAAAATATTGTAAAATCTGAGGAATATTGGGCTTTGCTGTGTCCGCAGAATCTCTTCCATTTATCAGCATAATATTTTCTAGTACTAGGCCTTCTGGCTTCCAAAATGACATCCATCACAGATTTACTGAGAGGTGTTGTTTGAATAATTAAGGTTCAGAGTTTGGAGTTGAGTGTGCAGAACTTGATTGTTCTGCTGAGACAGTAGATTAGGTATTTGAGGCAAGTACCAAGGAGGAAGTTGAGACATATTCCTTAGAATTGGGTACCAGTGCTGGCAAGGCCAGTCCGGAGCAACTAGGATCATTTTTTTTTCCTGTCTGACTTTAGTAAGACACTGGAGAGGAGAGGCAGAGGGGGAAAGACATAGACTGATAGGTTTTTCCAACTGAAGGACAGGGCATCCACTTTCCATGCTTTCCTGTGATAAGTTATTGTGCAGAATTTGTCCAGCTGATAATTTTGGGTAGAGGCAAATAGATCTATGTCTGGGCTCCCCCATTTCTGTGTTAACATGCTGAAGATTTGTGGATCCAGTTTCCATTTGTGTGGGTCCATAAGATTTCTGCTTAGGTTGTCTGCCAGAGTATTTTGTTTTCCTGGCAGGAATTGCACTTGAAGATGTATTTGGTAAGTCAAAGCTGTGTGCCACAATACAATGGCTAGTCTGCAAAGGGGGTAGGAATGTGTACCCCCCCTGCTTGTTTATGTACCACATAACCGTGGTGTTGTCCGTCTTTATCAGTAGTTGTCCTGGATGAAGTAAGTCCTTGAAGGCTATCAGATTCTGAACAGCTAGCATCTCTTTCTGGTTGATATGCAGATGCATTTCTTTTGGGCTCCATTTGCCCTGAATGCATCTCCCTGCCAGGTGGGCCCCCCAAGCATAGTCTGATGCATCTGTAGTTAGGGTTTGGGTGGCAGGGGGTAGAGTGAATGACAGTCCCTTGTTTTGGTGACATGTCTCTGCCCACCAAAGAAACTCCTGTTGTAGGCAGGGAATGAGAGGAATCATTGTTTCCAGACTATGACAATGTTGACTCCATTTTAGGCATCATTGTAGTTTCCTCATATGCAGTCTCGCATATGGAATTAGTAGAATGCAGGATGCCATGAACCACAAAGCCTGCAGAATTTGTCTTGCAGATAACTCGGTTTTGTTGCCATTTGTTTGAAGTATGTTGTCAGTTGCCTTTGTTTGTCTGGCGTAAGGCAAGCCATCTGGGCAGTTGTATTCAAGCTTGCACCCAGGAATGTAATTATTTGAGAGGGTATCAGCTGGGATTTCTTTTCATTTATTGTGTACCCTAGAAGCCTTTTTACAAACGCCAGATGTTGAAGAAGAGTGTCTTTGTCCTCTGCTTGAATGAGACAGTCGTCCAGATAAGGATAAATTTGTATGCTTCTTTGTCTGCAGAATGCAATTACTGGTGCCAGGCAGTTTGTAAAGACCCTGGGTGCAGTAGATAAGCCAAAGGGCAGTGCAGAGAATTGGTAATGCAAGAACCCTGCCTTGAAGCGGAGGTATCTTCTGCATGATTCCCTTATTGGGATATGCAGGTATGCCTCTTTTAAGTCTAGAGTCACTAACCAAGCGTTCCTGCCCAGCATAGGCAGTAGCTGTTGTAAAGTCAGCATTCTGAATTTTGGAATGTCCAGAAACGTGTTCAAAATTGATACGTCCAGTATTGGGTGCCAGGCATTGTCTTTTCTGGGTACCAGG
Organism: Protopterus annectens; assembly: GCF_019279795.1. Classification (NCBI taxonomy): domain Eukaryota; kingdom Metazoa; phylum Chordata; order Ceratodontiformes; family Protopteridae; genus Protopterus; species Protopterus annectens. The sequence continues at coordinate 1,557,720,507 of NC_056737.1, read as the reverse complement.
AAAAGTTTTGAATATAAAACTTGTCCTTTTTCCTTATCTGGTACTGGTTGAATAGCCCCTATATCCATGAGGGACATAACTTGTTTCTGAGCCTCTGCCCACTAATTTTGTGGCAGATCTGGCCAACCATTTGGAATTGGCAAACTATGGAAATGAAATCTGTACCCCTGGGATACTATGTTTAATACCCACTTGTCCTGGGTAATTAATTTCCAATTTTGAGCATGAAGTGCTAATTTTCCTCCCAAGGGGGCTCCCAAAAGATAAGTGCTTGGTGAAGGTAGAGGGAAGTCATTGAGACTGCTTACTGTAGGGTTGTGCTTTGTTTCCCCCAGATTTGGAGGTGGAGGCACCCCATTGCTTTGTCCTATAAGAACCCTGTGATTGGTATCTTGAGCCTTTTGAGCACCTGGATTTGCCTTGAGTGGCTCTGTTGGACACAGGAAAGGACCAAGTTTTAGTAGGCCAGTGCCTACTGAACCTGGGTGGCTGAACTTGCAAGAAATCTTTTACAGTTTGCATAGATTTAGCTTTGTTTTCCATTTTCTTTAAAACCTCTTCTGCCTTATTACCAAACAGGGTATCATGCTGCAAGGGGGCAGCCAACAATTTAGCTTTAACATGATCAGGCAGATTCTACTCCTTGAGCCAGGCATGCCTTCTAATCACAGATCCAGTAACTGTGGCCCTGCAAGAGGCGTCCAAGGAATCAAAACCACATTACAAAGTATGCTTACGAACCTGTTCTGCTGAATGCAATAATTCCTGTAATTCTTTATTTTCCACACAATCAGAAATCAACATAATTTTCTGTTTAAGAAGCCCATAACATGCTGTTGATATTTAAGCATATGAAACTGGCAGTTTAAGGCCCTAATTGCCAAGGTTGCAGACATATAAACCTTCTTTCCCCATCTATCCAGCGCCCTGGAATCTCTATCAGAGGGGATAGGATTTTTGGCTGTAGAGGCCTTTACCCCTTTGGGACCCTGTGAAATAGTCTCAGGTCAACAGCAGGATTTTTGAATAGAAATTTGTGGAAGTCAGGAACCCTGTAATATCTGTCCGGCTTACTAGGAGCCGGAGGTAGGGAATCAGGAGCCAAGCTGGATTCTGAAAACACATCAACAATGTCTAATACAGGAGGTATAGACAAAGGCCTATGCTGAGGAAGAAGATGGAAATTCCTAAGCCTCTTTTTTGATTCAGAGAAGTCCTGACTCTCCCAGTGAAAATGTTCCCTTAAAGTATGCAAAGTTTCTCCAAAAGAGTAATCCTCAGGAGGAGATGCAGATGGGATGGATTCTTCTGCATCAGAATCCTCATAGGGTGGAATAGAAAATTCCTGATCAGAAGAGAAATCAGAAGAAATGGAAACCTGATCTGAAGATTCATAATCAGTGCCTTGCCTAGGCATCTTAGCGGGGGGGGAGTTGGGAACCCCTAATCAAGGTAATTAAGTGCTCAGCCATTTTGATCATCTGTTTTTTAAGCATAGGGGCTGAGCACGTGGTTCATGCGTCGGATTTTTTAGACATAGAAGAAGTTTTTGATCTTGTTTTTGAGGCTGGCATCAGTTTAATATAAAAATGTTGAGGCCTGAAAACACCCTCAGAAGCTGGTGCCTGCTCAGTGGCTCTGGACCCATCCAAGGGAGAGACATCCGCGGGTTCAATACTCTGAGAATCTCGTGGTATACCGGACTCTGAATGGGTCTCTGTAGAGGCCTGCGACTCAAAAGTAGCAGGTATCAGGGGCTGCGAAAGTGCCTCACTGAGTACCGGCGAACCGGTGACTGGCTTAGGAGAAGCTTTGTCATCGGTTTTGGACCTCAACGGTCTGTCTCTGTCTTTTTCTTTGCATTTTTTGTGAACTCCGGTAGTCGGATTGCTATCCGATGACATTTCATGGTAATTAAATCTTGATCCAAAATATTTAGAAGCAAAAAATGCTGATGCTTAATAATAGTACATTGGTTAAATCCAGCACAAAACCGACAGCCAGACACGTTATGATCTGGGCCTAGGCAAGGAATACAGTACAAATGAAAACCCTTATGAGGAATTTGCTTCCCACAAGTAATGCAATTATTAACTTTTACTGACATTGGTAAGGAGCAAGAAAAAGTTTCCCCAATGGGATACTTAGCTTTTAGTTTGAAGACTTCGGTTCTGAAACTCAAATGCGAAAATTTCAGGAGTCGGCTGACCGGCACTTGCGAACTGCTTCTGCTTTGGGCACCGCGTGGCAAGAAAGACTGAATAAAATGGCATCAGCTGCATGTTTTATACCCCTGATGACCTGACGTCAAGGAAGAGGAGACAGCAACCGACGCAGGACCCAAGACTTTGTTATTCAGGCTGACTGAGAGCAACCTGCCAGCAGATTACCCAAATGTAATGATTGCGACAGTGAAATACAAAGAACATCTCTGCTTCATGTGGATGGGAAGCCTGTTCCACAGATGGGGTAGTCACTGGGATAGATCCTGTCTCTCCAGCAGGTCCTATTTATATCACAGGCAAGGTTTAAGTCTTTAGAAAGGGTAATTCTGGTGCTGTTTGTTTTGTGGATATGCAAGCGGTCCATCAGAGTGGGGTCTGACAATGCCTTGTATGCCAGGCATAGCTCTCCCCTCAACAGCCTGTAGGAGACATAATACAGGGAGAGGGCTTTGAGGCAGTCTGCACAGGACATTCTACTATCTACAGTCATGCCCTGTGTGCTTTTAATGAGGAACCTCAGTCGACTTTCCAGTTGTTGGATATGCCTGGTTAGGTACATACTAAAGAGGGGACTGTACTCAATGATAGGTCTCATGAATGCCAAACACAGTGGAACAATGACTTCCTTGGACCTAGATGCCATATTTTTGTCTACAAGTCACACAGCATAGAATGATTTTCTCACTATTGTAGACAAGAGATAGTCAAAGGTTGGATTACTGTATACGTGTGTCCCCAAGTCCTTGAATACTGGGTCAACTCTTAGGGATGTGTTGTCAAAATGATAGTTACCAGGGGTCGATGACTTCCCAAAGGATGCTATTACACATTTCTTTATGTTTAGTTTTAGTCCATGGCTGACATCAGTTCTTTGTCTGTGTCAGCCCTTCTTGGAGAACATTTGTGTTGGTGCAGGATTCATTGACAGCTCCTAATCTGCAATCATCTGCAAATTTAGTCAGCCAGATGCCACTGACATTGGTCTTGACTTCAGAGAAGTAAATGCCATGAAGAAGTGGTCCAAGGACCAATCCTTGAGAGATGCCACTCATGACTGGCCTCTTTGTAGAGGTGGACTCCCCAATTCTAACTTCATGGGTCCTGTTTGTGAGCTAATTGGCTATCCATCAGATGACATAAGGATTTGCACCTAACCTCTTGAGTTAGTCAACAACACTCGAGTGGGGTGTTGTGTCAAATGCCTTGGCCAGGTCAAGGTAGGCAGTGTGAACCATTTTCCCCCTTATCCATTGCTTTGATGACCCTCTCAAAGAAGTCCACCAGGTTGAGTAGGCATGACCTGACCTTGACAAAACCTAATTGGGTTGGGTCCAGTACCTGGAGGTTTACTATGCCCTTACTGATCATTGCAAGATAATTCTTTACATGGCTCTGCATATGAGACTAGTGAGACTTACAGGTCACTAGTTTCTGTAGATGGCCCACCTTTGTGCACAGGATCAATCTGTATCCTTCAGTTACACCATTAAAAGTGTTTCCTTTACTTGTGTATACTAACCCTGAGATCACAGTACATACAAATAAGTGTATACTTTGAGGTAAAAAACTTGGACTGAGAATATATTCTCCCATATTTGTACTTTAAGTTCTGCTACTATGCTTCACTATGATGGGCCATCAAATCTCAACAAGCAACCACCTTAAACCTGTTGTGGGTTTTACAGGTAAGATATAATAAGATGATTCAGGTGCAAAATAAAAGAACACCAAGTAAAGCATACATATGTAGCATGTGACAATAAAAGAGAAAGGGCAAGCATTTAATCCTGGATGACAACAGTATTTGTAAGGCAACAATGAAAGACAGAAAGCCTTCCCTAGTCCTATTTCCTCAAGCTTATGGGGTGATTATGGTTCAGTAAGTCAGACTTTAGTAATGTTCATAAAGGCATGATCCATGCAGTAAATCCTGCATCAACATTACTGAATATGGTCTCTGTAATGCCTTGCATGGTTGTCACACTCTACCATCCAGGATAAAAGCAGTAAAGGCCACCTGACAAATCCAAAAGCAGTGCATATTTCAGCACTTGTTCAGCAATAGCAGTCTTCAAACTCTCATAACAGTAAGCGAAGAAATACTGGCTTGAGGTATGTGTGAGGTACCTGAGGTTGATATGACAGTGAAACCTACAGAATCATTACTTAAGGAAACAGTTCTGCACTTCATAAAAGTAAATGGGAAAATGGATCCAAACTAATAAGGATTGTAAATGGTGAAATGCTTTACCAGATAACCAGGGTAGTTGATAATGAACAGGAATGACTTGTGGATGTGACCTACTTAACCTTAGAATATTATTTAATGTATCACCACACACAAAGTTAGTGAACAAGTTTCGCTCTTAAACAGGTTATGTAGTTGAACTGGTGACAAAATACTGGCTATAAGGCAACACAGAAAATAATAAAATGAGTTTTCCTGAAAGAAATTATGGTTACTGGTGGGTAATCAAATATGCTAACACAAATCTTTCTTAATGTCGTAGGTTATAATGCACATAATCTGTTCTTTTTTTCCCCCTACCACACTGTGTTTTATAAGGAACAGGAAATAAAGTTTTAACTTATTCTGATAAAATTCTTTTTAGCAGTGTAAAACAAAAGAGCTAAACTTTTAACATTAAAGAACTTGGTAACTGGCAAGCAAAACATGCATTATTATTATTAATTTTAGAGATAAAAAAGCACACAGAAAAAATATACAAAAACACAGAGGAAGTAAAAACAGCAATAAAAACTGAGATTGTGCTTATAATTAGTTGGTGACAGAAAGTTTAACCCTGAAGACCTCACTTTTGCAAGGAAAAAGGTGAAAAATTGAGAAATCTACCCCAGCAGCAGTGTGAAAACAAATTAGAATAACTTAAACTGTACATTCTTGCAAGAACAATTTCCATACACAATGCTGGTGATTCAATCTGGATACAGGCCTCTGTGGTAAATAAAGGAGGACCATGAACAACAGAAAGCCATTTTTCTCTCTCAGTAAGATGTAAAGGACACTAAGGGATTGGCCACCATCGGGGTTCCTCAGGGCTCCATGCTGGGACTGTTCCTATTTGGCATCTAATTCTAGGAGGTAAAGGGTAATGTCATGGGCCTTTGGCTAAGTTTGCAGATGACTGCAACTTGGGAGCTATCACAGACCTCCCTCATGACACAAATATCATACAAGAAGGTCTAACATAGACAAATAACTGGTACCAAAGTCACAGACTGAAACTCAATGCTACGAAATGCATTATAGTACCTTTATGGAAAACTGGCACCCAGGCTAATTACTCCATCAATCACCACTAAAAACTGACCCAGTAATCAGGGATATGGGAACACGTGTAGACAGTAATCTGGCCTTTCACCAACACGTGGCCAAGGTAGTAAGAAAATCATTCTATGTCATCCAACTTATAAGTAAGGGCATGGCATCCAATTCCAAGGAGGTTATAGTGCCACTTTATTCAGCCCTTATTAGATCCATCATTGAGTATAATGCCACCTTTAGCATGTATCTGACCAGACAAATGCAACAATTGGAATGCCCTGAAAAGTTTCTTACCAGGAGAATCCAGGATATATACACAGTGTCCTATATGGATTGTCTTTCTTAACGGGGTCTATATCATAACATCGAAACCGACAACAATAAATGCTCGCATGAGCGAAAAATCACGTCCTCAAAGTTTATTAATTTTGTTCATGGTACAGTGAAGATTGGGATTTTTGCCCTTTCCTCACTGTAGTGCGATCTCAGAGTAGGAATATATATTTAGCGTGGGGGGCACAGCCTCCCACAATACCGTTTTCGCGTACGTGAATTTTCGAGCATGTGAGCATTCTACATTTACGGTTTCGATGTTATGATACAGACACTCTTAAAGACCTATCTCTATATTCTGTCTCCTACATGTTGCTAAGAGATGCCTGGCATACACGGCATCCTCATATCCCCCTCTGATTAACCTTATGCACAATCTGCAAAATGAACAGCATCAGAACCACTAAATCCAAGGATTTATATTTTGCTTGTGACATAAATAAGACATTTTGGTGAGACAGACTTGCCTTAGAGGACCCCAAATTTCTGGATCAGGCTTCCCACCCATGTGAAGCAGAGTCTATCCAGAACCCTATTTAACTAACCTTGGGCTACGGTTGCAAAATTGGAAATTCATCCCAGGTCTGGTCCCCATGTCTCTGATAGACAGATGCAGACAGTAATGTCTAAACTAACATACCCCCACCCCCACATAACCTATTAAAACTTCCTAACATTCTACCTTTTAAAAAAAAACATGGCACATAGGAGCACATTTGGGTTGGATTGTACAGCTAGACTTATAAAGGCCCTGGTGATCATTACTCTAGTATATACCTATGAACTAAGAAGCACTGCATTGTTTTTCCTTAATGGAGACCAGGGAGTTAACAAGAAATCTCCATATTTACTAAAAAGTAGAGCAAACGTAGATTCTCTTATATTTGCAGGCAAAGGGGCATCATCTCAGCTTAACAACATCACTACCTGTACATGTGCTGGTTACTGCTGGTGTAGAAACCCGCTCAGAGAACAAGCAGTATGACTGCATGCATGGCTTCCCAACTCTCACCCATAGTTGTAACTCAAAGTTAACATCCCATAAAGCTTTTTTCTTTGGAAACAGGAACAGTTTGCAGTAGTGGCAGCACATCAAGGGAATGAGTGGTTCAACAGAATGAGAACGTCAACTTCATCTGGAAGTCAGTTGTAGAATAACAACAACACATATATATTTTTGAAGAAGAAAACAACATACTAGAAACTTAACACCTCAGAAAACAGCAGACAAGAAAATGCTAAGGAGAATTAAATATACCAAGATGCTTGCTTGCAAGTTTGAAGCATCACATAGTCCAAACCCTACTAAATCTCCTTAACCTTAGTCTCTCCACAGGCTACGCACTTGAAGCTTGGAGAACTACCACAGCTGAATCTCTCCATAATGGTTGCCCCATGACTGAACCTGGTTACTGTAGGCCTATTAGTCTTACCAGTATTATTTGTAAAACCACATAATGTATTATTACTGAACTTACTTAAAAGTGACAAAAAGTCACTTCCAAACCCTCAATCCTCATCAATTTGGCTTTGTTGAAGATAGACTCCCTCTGTACATCAAGCAAGTACCTCCCTAACTATCTTCAAAGTCAGCTTTGATGACTGGATGCATAACTATAAATTCTTGCCTGGTGTTAATGCAAGTGATCTTCTGTCCAGAGGGAAGTAGTCTACACTAATCACTTCAAGGTTAATGTAGCTAGCTAAGCTTCTCAATGGCTCTCCAGCCCTGAGCTTAGTACTGACCTATGAATCTATAAATCAGACACCAAAATAGTATTATGTTTTAAAAAACATAAGTATAATAACATAATACAGTACAAAGATAAAAAGAAAATCAGGTCAGAAGAACTGTGAATTATTTTTTCTCCACGAAAAGAGAAGAAGGTAGTCAGAATGGCAAAAAGACTAAGGAAACAGAAGAGAAGAAAATGGCAAGCAGGATTCAGGATCGCAAGGAACAATTGCAATGAATTTCTCGTGAGGCATGGAAAAAAACTACTGTTTATGTAGAATCTGCATTTTACCAGCTAGGCATAATATGGGCAAACTAGGTAAGCCAACAGGTCCTTGTCAGTATCAAAATCTGCTACTATGATCTACGTCTGAAAATAAATATGGGTAAGTGATTTGAAATTTTATCAACACAGCATTTTTCCTGTTATTGTAGAAGTTTATTTTTTTCACTCTGGTTTTATTTCTTGGTTAATTTCTACAGTGCAAAATAAGGCACCTAATACATGATTAGAAAAATGCAAATGTCGGTTAGTAGTGGAAAATAACAGGTATGTTCTTACAGTAACAGCTAATCTGTTAGAGGTCCTTCCTTCATAGGTTCTAAGTTAGGTTGTCCTTCACCAATAAGAAATGATGCAGCTGTTGTTTTTTTTTTTTTCCAACAAAGTACCATCCTCAAGGACAGCTGCATAATTATGTTCTTCTCTGCAGCTTGTCAGTTGCCCCTCTCTAACCACTAGCCAGCACCCACCTGTAAAAGACACATCAATAAAGATTTGGCACTATACTAAAGAACAAAGTGGTACAATATATACTTACCTGACTAACTGGTAGCTCCATTGGTGTTCCTGACCAACACGGAGGGACCTATAGCAAACCAAGTGATTAACTTAGAAATATCTGTTACCTCTAGACCTGAGGATTCTCCTTGATGTAACGAGGTGGGACTGAATCCCTAGAATTACCACCAGGGTGGAAAAAAACAGGGGGACTGCACAACACCAAAGGTAGATGGTTAAGTTTTGGACAACTGACTCTCCCTAAATAACCAGCTATCTCACACTGTAGCCAAAATAATAATAGTTAGTGTCCGTCTGCAATGAGGAACAAGTGACCACAGCACACCCTGCAAAAAAAAAAAAAAAAAAACATTGTAGAAGCAAGCAATGGAGGCAGCACTCATCTAGCACAGATGATTAAAGCTTTGTGTTGCTAACAACCCTCATCATATAGGCCTGGATTTGATTCCTACAGCCTCCATATGCCTACTGTGGTACTCCTAAGTAATTAGTTTACCAGATGTTACATTCAAGCTACCTCTGAAAAGAAGCACTTTGCCAAGTAGGTTTACCTGTTAAATAAATAACAAAGTTTAAATACAGCTGGCCATATATAGGATACTTTTTTGACCAGACTGAGAACCTTTCCCATTTAGTGGTGTAAGCCTAGGGGAAGGCTTTCTAGTAGATCTGATTACCTCTTTGACCTCTACTGGCAAATCTGGTAAAATAAAGACGTCTATGACAGAAACCAGGCACTGAAGGACCTGAAACTACACCCTTCCCCACCACAAAGAGATTAACAGAATTGGTCTTTCTTCTATTAACTTTAAGATGAGATTTGTGATTATCAGAAATAGCAAGAAGGCATGCAGGAACCTCCTATACCACAAAACAGAGAACAGATCTGGTGCTACTACCACAATGACGTGCTGCAATGAGAAGAACAAAGAGAGGACAGCATTCTCTTGAGTGACAAAACAGCTTGATATTCAGTACCCTACTTTAGAAAATCCAGACCAGAGACAGCTAGGAATCTTGAGTTCCAAAAGAGAAGATTCAGAAGAGAGAATCTGCCAGCTTGTTTACTTCCTCAGGGATGTAAATCATTGAAACAAAGGATGGCCTGTTTTTCTTTCTACTGTCACATTAGCATCACTTCACAGCATAAAGAGTGTGACCTTGTACTCTTTGCTTGCTTGGATACCACATGACAAACAAACTGAAAAAATTTGGAGAGGTCACACAAGAAGCGGTCTCTCCAAGACCTTTATGGCCAGGATCACTGCTCTGAATTCAAAGTGACTAATGTGGTGCCTTTCTCCAAGGGGAATTCATACTCCTTGCACTGTTTGGGAACATATATGGACTCCACAACCAGTAAGCAAACCATAATTCTCAACATCTGTGATAGGTTGAATTGCAAGGAGGGAAGGCCTACCAAAGCTCTGGTAAGTAATGCCCACTGCTCTATCACACAGAAGCTAGGATCTGACAGCACATGTCCATGAATGTACGGTGGGGCTGAAGTCAATGACAACGCACAGTCCTGCATCCTCAACACTTTCTGAAAACAGCTCCAAGAAGACTGGGGTTGTCATCAAGACATCCATACCTGGACTCTTTACTATGTTCCCAGGTATGAGGCCAAGGCAATGACCGCCTGAACTCTCTCCAATGACAGGAATGACTAACATTGAGAAGTGTTCAGTTCTATTCTATTGAAGTATTCAAGCTGTTATGCTGACATCTAGGGAGTGAACTCACAGCAGCACCCAGATTACGGCTGTTTCTAGTAAATTTGAGTAGCACACAACAGGAATCCATGGAGTTCTAATTATAAGTTCCATTATATCTAGATAAAAGTAATTGGTGTTTCTGAAAAAATCCACAAATTCCATTTTAAACTCTGTTATAAATCATTATCAAATCTAATAGAAACTAGCATGGAATTTCAACAACTTCTGAAAGGTATACAAAACCTGAATTAAAAAACAACTTTATAATAAAAATCTTTAGAATAAACTCTATAATAAATATAAAATGTTCCAGTCATTATTTAGTCCCTTAGGGTGTAAAAGACACAAAAATATATATTGCTTCAATGTGTAATAACAGTTATATACCATCCAAATGCAACTGAAAATCTGGAAGACTATAAAGCAGAATGAATAAATGAATGAATAATTCAATGAAGGGGAATCAAACTTGGTTATAAAATATCTCTTTTGCTGTCTCCATCCTTGATTCTGACATAAAATCAAAGGATGACCTCTTGCTCCCTTTGTGTTCATAACTTACCCAGGATGGCACATAGATGAAACGGTCTCAAAACATTAAAAGACTATTCTTAGCAATGTTTAACCTTATGGAACACTTTAAATACTTCCCCTAAGATATAACATTTATTTTTCCCAAATAAACTGGTTCATTCTGGAATGTTCCCTAGAAAACCTACTATTTATTTCGATATACCATGGAAAGTATGTTAAGCATGCATTTTTGGTGTGATTTTTTTCAACACAATATCAGTGATCAGCAAGCATTTTCTTTAGCCACTTGTAACTATTGTCAGGTTGGGATGGCATATGATTTCAGGTGCCTAGTTTTAAATATTATGTGAGAAATGTCAAGATAGGTAAGGGTGAGAATCCTTGAACATATGAAGAAGATACAAAATAATCCTGAGACCAATCCAGTGGCTCAACATTTTATGCAAAATCATAGTTCTGACAAAAAGCAATTGAGATTATGTTTGATTTACAGTCTTCCAGATATTCTGCTGTATCTGGGCAGTACACTCATTAATGCATATTGAGGGACAATACATTTTCTCTGGATCACCATAGTTGCTATGACTGGAGCAGGCTAGTCTGCCTGATGTCTGAAAGCTTTCCTCAAATGTCAAGGAGGCGTCTTCCTCTTCTGAGGCTGGTCTGAAGGGGGGAAGTAAAAGAAACAATGAGAGGAGTTCAAAGATGTTCTCCACAGCTGCTTCTTTAAAAGGGAACTGACCACATCATGCCCAGGATGAACAAAGCACCAATTCCTAAGAAAGTATATATCTGGAATGTTGTTTCTGACTCCTCATTAAGGGTAGAAAGCCTCAGTCATGTCATCATGTGTAGACATGCATCTAAGCTTGAGACCCTGGTCAAAGCATCAGCATAGTCAAAAGGGAAGCAGGATATATGGTATCCAAAACAAGAGGCTGAGAACTAGGATTCCAAGAGCTCTTCCTTGATGCCACACACTGGAAAGGCTTCCACTTTTTACAAGACCTAATGAACCTGGTGTACCTGGATAAAGGACAAGTAAGATGAAGAGTTGAATGCCAAAAGCCACAATATGTCAAAGGTAAAGATAGTCTAGAAACAACTGTTCAAAGCTTCAGACTCCTTGTCCAGTAGCAAAGTGGGAAAAAGTTATGGTCTCCAGCACCTAAGCTGGACTGAAAAGGTAAGACAAGACTCAGCAATGGATGATCAAGACATTCAGGTATTGGCTTATAAAGGTCATACGCCTTTCTTTGGGGTTAATAGGGTAACTTTTGTGTGCATCCAGGCTGCCAAAATAGCACCCTAATGACAGGATCCAAGAAAGCTCAGAACATCCTCAAAGGAGGAGGTTATATGAGGTAGAAGAAGAATACAAGGTACTCTCATTATATATATATATATATATATATATATATATATATATATATATATATATATATATATATCAGAAAGAGAAGACCCAAAATCTTCAAACTCCAGTTAAGGGTCAAGGGGAAACAGAGGACTGTGACTTCCACTATTTATGGCATGAACTTATGCAAAGGCAAGCACACAATACTGGGCATCATCAGGGGAATCTGAACCAGTTACAGAAAGCATGCCAGCTAAAGGCAGGAATGAATGCAAATTGGTACATGCATGGGTTTGTTGGAGGCTTCAGGTCAACCTCCCTCATGATACAACATCATACCTATATCTCAAGTGCCCACAGACATCAAACACCTGACTGGCATCCAGTCTCTGAAGCATGAGCCCCAGAATAGGACAGCCAAGTAGTCTCTCTTTGACTGAGGCTTGGTGATCAGACCCTGACAAGAAAGCACCTTGTCCTAAGTACCCCTGATCTATGACCAGGAGACCCAAAGGACTGACCTGCAGGATCCGACTCAATGATCAAGGACTCCAGCTAATCATCTGAAACTAGAACAGTCAAAGACCATCATACTAAGAGAACTATTCCCCATCCTCAAATGTCTCAATCAAAGTTGATGACTAGTTCAGGATTAAACACTTGCTAGGTGAGCAAGAGTGCACTACCTAAATGGAACAAAAAACAGATGGGCACCTGACTTGCCTTGAGGATGGTTCGGTTTGGTCCTGGCCTCTGAATGCTTTCCCTCATGGTGATACTTTGACAAATGCCTGGAGGTGTTAAAGACCCTCCTGATGATCTTCTTATGAACAGCTACACATCACCTCAACACTGGTAAAGTAGGCTAACAGCTTTTTCCTCCTTCATTGTCAGGTAGCCATACTGAGCAGCTGGCACATGTGTCAGTTTATAATTTCACGCTCTTACCTGTGTCAGTAAAGACAATGCGGGTGTGAGATTTGTCTTGCAGTCTGACAGGAACATGGACATGTAAGATGAGTTTCAGGCTTACGAAAGTAGGACTTTACTAACCACAGCAAAAAGTGAGATCTTAACTGTTAGCAGTAAGCAATAATGCTTAAGTAGCTAGTGCATTACATCACACAGTATTTAAGACATACATGCAGATCTCCTCAAGCATGGGCTTTGCTGAAAGACAGTGCAGAATTCTGACTGTTGAAAATCATAACACAACCTAGGACCCATCTAGGAAAATCCTTATCGTTAGATCTAACATCATTCACTGAAGGCATGCAAAACAACATTTTTTAAAAGTCTACTTATTTAACATAAAAGTTCTCAGAAATTATCTTCTGAATGTGATGAGGTATTCTGGGTAAGCTTGAATATCATTAAATATTATGAACATTGATGGACGGGCTATGTTGTCAGTCACACTGTCGAATAAATCAGTTGGATCATTTGCACTTTTGGGTGGTGGCACTATCATTCCACCTTGTCCACGACAGAACTGTCCTGTAAGTACTCGAGCATAATACACAACTTTGTCTCCGAGTCTATCGGGTTTAGAGTAAGTGTCATTAGCAGAGTAATTTGCACCGACAGCAAAGTAAGTTCCATTCCCCAACATTGCAGCTGCCAAAAACAAAGTAAAAATGAATTTAATACAACAGTTTAATATGTGCTTTACTTTCTTTACTTGTCTACTAATAATGACTAACTCTAGTCTATTACTGTTAAATGTAGCTATCAAAGTGTCACAGAAACCATCTATTAAAAAAGTCCTACTTTTGTATTATACTGTCCATGCCCACATTATTCAAAAACAGTAACTTACCTGCAGATGCAACCTATTATTAAAAACTGAATATGGACTCAGCCACCTAGTCATAGATCTGAGCTATAAGCATGACTTTGTAGTGTTTCAGGGAATAGCTACTCCCCAAATCATAAGTGTTCCCATAAATCACTGCAATTCAATCTGCTTAAAAATCAACTCTGTTAGGAAATATATACCTAATAAGGTTACTCCTTCCTCACCTTATTGATCACTGATACTTGCTTCACTCTTGATTCATTTCCCAAACTATAGGTATTTTTCATTTACAGAGGAGACCTGGGGATAAAGGACTGGGCATTTCTCATTTCCAAAGCAGTCAGGGGAGAAAGGCTCTTTTAACACTAAAAATGAGCATTCAGTTTACAGGTACAACAGTCTTTAAAACAAAGATAGCACAACAGACTAAAATCCTAATAAAACAATTTTTAAAATATCTGAGATATAAGGAAGTCTGAGTAATTCTGTAACATTTTGTGATAACACTCACACAATTTAAAACACAGCCTGGTATTAGTAATGCTTCTTCTACTACTTCGTGAATTCCTTGCATTTGGATGTGGATAAACCCTGCATTACCCACATCCAATTTTGAGCTTAGTGCGGTCATGCAATGGCATAATTTGAAAAGTAAATGTCTCACTATTTTTTAAATAATGTCACTGGAAGAAGTAATTTGCATTTAAGGGATGGCACAATGTACTATGTATGCATCCATCATGTACATACCAACACTTGAACATTGATGTAATGAAATTGCTGTCACTTTTTTTTTTTTAAGAAAGTCAAAGTATGCATCCTACTGTTTACATTATGATTCTTGCTCACTGGTGACTCCTTGTGAATGGTTCTTCAATTTTCTTTTTTTTTTTTATATATACTCTTGCTCAAAGTAGAAGTACTGTGTGGAGGAGGTTTTTTTTTTTTAATATGAATGTGCTTGGCTTTCTTTTCTCCACTTAGTGCAGCAAAAATCTGCAGCTAATTCTGCATGTTTTGTTTTGTTTTACACCTGTATTTATTACTGTGGGTAATGCTCATTTTACAAACACTTGGTTGTGAACAACCAATCACTGTTCAATTTTTTTAGAATACTAAAAAATGTAATTGTATTAATTACAAAATATTAGTATGACATTAGGTAACTGAAGAGACTAACACGCAATTTTGATTAAATAATTATAACTCTAAACAAAGATTACGATACAGAAATAGACAAAAGTATATAAGGGCAACAACACTTAGGGCAGCATACAATAATTCTTAGAGGGGCCAGGCTTGTCTGAGAAACACTAGAGACCAAAAATGATTTTGTGCGATCACCAGTGAGTGAATGCCAAGCTTCTTCCTAGAAATGGAATTGCCAGTATTGGAAATTTCCTCTTTCCCCATGATGGTGTGACCTGATTTTATATATATATATATATATATATATATATATATATTTATATATATATATATATATATATATATTATAATATAATATATGTAGTTGGATATGAGGGGGTGCGGCCCCACCTACAATGGGGGTAGAGGGGAGCTTGCTCCTCTGCAACAACATTTTCCTCTTTCAGAATGCCGTTTGTGTTCTTGGACTTTCACTCAGTTATGATCACAGTTACAAAAGGCAATTACAAATGAATTGGTGATTTGTCAGTGAGCCACTCTTAGTTGTGGCAGTCATTTTTAGGTGAAAATATGGGGTAGAAAAATGCAGGATAAGTAAACAAACAAAAAAAAATCTGCTCAGGTAAATTATTTCTTTAGATGCAAAGGGACCTGGTATACCATAGAGAAAGTAAAGGCCATTCCCAAATCTGGCATGTTTCAAGTTCATAAGAGCTCTGCTGATTTACATTTTCAGTATTCTTATCACTCACAGTGTTCTCATACTGGCCTCCTTCCATAATTAATATGGAATCAGTAGACTTGGCAATATATTCGGACATGGAGGCAATTATTTTCTGTTAGCCCATTAGATTCACAGGACTGTTAAAACTGTTTGGGTATACTTGTTCTGCATCATTGCAGTTTTGGCTTGCATGTCTTGATAGTTTTTATAGTTTTTCACATCTCTGTCAGTAAGATGCTGCAGTCACTGCCGGATATTCAATAACTATTACCTTTATGCATTTTTAAGAAATTGCATTACTTCTTTTGGTTCTAATTTTTAAAGTAGTTTTTACTGACAGATCTCACAGGATTGCTGCTGCTTTGTTTTCTCGGATCCATTGATGGCCCTTCCTGCATCTTGCTGCATTTTTTATGTTATTTTGTGTACAAATGCATTCATTTGTTAATCATATAAACTGACTAAAAGCACAACTGCCTATTCTTAGAGATAATCTGAGATTACACTGTAGTTCAATGACATATTTGAAGTCACACTACTGTCAGGTAGAAAAAAAGACAATCAAGCCAAGACTACAAAATAAAGTTCATTATCACTACATAGCCTCAACTTGTAAAGTTAAACTGCCCGACAACCTCTGACATATCTTATTAAGCCTGCCATAAGATATACCAGCATTTTTCAAATATAATTTTTATTGGTTTTTTCAAGATTTATATAAAGAAAAAACAGAAACATAACAAAAAAGGGGTCTATATCACAGTCGAAGTTTTGTAAGTTCGAACACCATATATTCAAACCGATATGTTCGAACTTACAAAACTTCGACTACATAAAAAAAAAAAAAAAAAAAAGGGAAAACGAAATAAAGGGTTGTAAGCAGGGGGCAAGCCCACCTGCACTCCCCACACCCCCCTGCTCTTTAAATATACCAACCTTGAGACTGCACTACAATGCAGGAATTTACTGCATTGTAGTGCAGTCTCTGAGCTGATATATTTAAAGGGTGGGGGGTGTGGGGGGCACAGGGGGGCTTGACCCCCTGCTTACAAGTGTCAGGTAAGTTATTTCTTTTCTTTTTTTTTTTGCATTCGAATTATGACAACTTCGAACATATGGTCTCGACCATATAATGTTCAAAGTTTTCATACTTCGACTATGTGCTATAGACCCACAAAAAAAGCATAATACATTACATACAGATATCAGTCTTTGCTAAACAGAGAAATTGTACCAGTGTGAGTATGCATACATATTCTACAATAGCAAGGCAATAACTAGGAAAATGAAAATAAAAGGAGAAAAAGGATTAACTACTATCCTAACACCCAGGGTTGCTATATCAAAACATAAACTTTAGGGATAGATAGTAATAAAGAGACCCTCTTATAATAATGAATGTGATAAAGATAAGATATAATTAACATTATTTAATTGGAGGATGAATGATGGATAAGAGGAAAACATGTACGTCTGATTTATGAGTAAAATGAGAGAGGAAAGGGGGTACATTGTTAGAATAACACTATTTACACTATTTACAACTTGGATGCCTTACCAAGTGTATAAAGGGACATCTCACCAATGTGGATATTCCAGCATTTCTAATGTCATTCCATGGAACCCCATTTGTTTATGCACCACCTCAGGTATAGTAATTATGAGCTATAAAATCATGTATCAGGACTTCAGGTAATAAGGCTGTTGCATACATGCAGCAAGATATGAAGCAGTTATGCAATATATACACACACACACACACACACACACACACACACATACACACATACACACATACACACACACACACACACACATATATATATATATATATATATATATATATATATATCTTATGAGAAAGGCTAAAATACAGTTGTGCAATATGGTACGCATAACATATGCAAATGAGCACAGGAATAAAATAAATAATAAAGTTCAAATAAGATGTCTCAGAGAGGTATAAAACCATGACACAAAGTACCACACCACTGTGGAACAACACAGATAAATGCTCCAAATAATGGACAGGAACTTGGCACAATCACAAATAGGTTTGTTATAGCAGCAGTGCAACAGGCAGCAGCAGTACCAGCATGATGGACACATCAAAAGTACAGGTTGTGGACACAGCACATATACAAATGTCTAACCAAGCACAAACAGAAACAGAACACTTTAGGATGGATAGCACTACACCAGCTCTATGACACACATGGGGATGTGGAGATACAAGATGTAAGGAAAGTACAATTGTGTAAAATCTCACCATAAATGTCGATCTCCTTTTCACTGTTGGAGTATTCATCACCTCTGAGATCTCCTGCTAAGGACAGCCCAACTTCAGGCCAGTATACCAAAGCCCCTATTACCTAGGGAGTGTTATATATGCTCCCCATGCAAGTGTAGGGCATAAAGGTGATTTATGTACATTTCCAACTCAGAACTGAACAGCAACAGGAGAATCAGGACCCCCAGTGGAAAGAAAGAACAATTGTGTAAGAACTTACCATAACCTTTGATGCCCTTCTCTTCCATGTTGCAGTATTCATCACAGTAGGGAGTTTGCTGCCTGCAGCACTGGACATCCGGCCAGTATACCAAAGTCTTTGGAGTAGGGGGTATGTGCTATATCTTAGGTCAGAGCTATAAACAGACGTAGGCTATAAAAGTGACGTCTTTACGTACCCATTTCAGAATGGACTACCACATACAGTAGTACTCCTGAAGGTGGGAAGGAAAAAAAATAAAAGGAAGTCCCTTCAGACTCACATGAAGACCAGACCATGGGGTACTTGACAGCCTGTGTCTGCTGCTGAGGTTAACTGGGTGAAGGACTATGTCCCCACAGGTAACTCACAGATGAAGAAGGTAAGGAGAGTAACAAAAGAGGGGGTAGGAGGGAGGGACTGAATACTGCAACACAGAAGAGAAGGACATCTAAGGTTACGGTAAGTTCTTACACAACTGTTCTACATCCTTCTATTCACATGTTGCAGTATTCATAATGGTAGGGAGAGTACCAAAGCTTTTAGGTATGAGCCTGGATGAAGGTATGTGGTCCCTGGTCAATGAAACCTTGCAAGATATATCTGGCAAACCCAGCTCTAGCTCTGGAGACTAGATCTAGTTTGTAATGCTTGGTAAAGGTATGAACTGAAGCCCAAGTAGCAGTTTCTAATATAGAGGCGTAGTCTACCCCCTTGAAAAAGACAACTGAGGAGGCAGCTGCTCTAGTGTAATGGGCTTTAACATGTCTAGGTAAAACTTTGCCATGACTGGAGTAGCATGTACAAATGGCCTTAGATATCCAAGAAGACATGGCCTGTTTAGAGACTGCCTTCCCTAAAGTCCTTGGGTGAAAGGAAATGAATAGCTGGTCAGACTTCCTAATAGGTCTGGATTTGTCTAAGTAATATCTAAGTTGTTTGTGGATGTCTAAGGAATGAAGAGTCCTTTCTGAGGAATTTTGAGATTAAGGGTATAAAACAGGAAGGTTATGGTCTGATTTAGTGAGAGCTCATTAACCACTTTAGGCATGAAGGAAGGGTTAGCCCTTAGAGAAACTCTGTCCTTATGGAAGATAAGGTAAGGAGGGATGGCCACCAGGGCTTGTATTTTTGATACCCTCCTGGCAGATGTGAGTGCTACTAGCAGAGATTGTTCTCAAGGTACATAGTTTCAGGGATGCTGAGTGTGCTAGCTCAAAATGTGGCAAGGTAAGTTTTTCAAGTACAAAATGTAAGCTCCAAGGTGGAGGTATTGTTTGCAGGGGGGGGGTCTGATATGGAGTAACCTTTTCAGGAACAGCTTGACCTCCAACCTTGATGCCAAAGGAGGCACCAAAGGCAGACAAGCAGAAATGGGAGACAAATGGACCTTAACTGAAGAATACTTTAGTCCTGAATGAAGGAGCTCACACAAGTAAGAAAGGACCATGGGTACAGGAATGGTTAAAGTGTCCTGTTTTTTCTTTTGACACCACCTGGAGAATCTCTTCCATTTTGAGACATAATTTCTCCTGGTACTAAGCTTTCTGGCCTCCTGCAGAACACTGAGTACGTCCTCTGAGTATAGGTGTCTGAAGGGGATTTGAACCCTATCACCCATAAGGTCAGTTTGAGATTGGTCACCTGAGGGTGTACTAGGGATCCCCTGTCCTGTGTGAATAGGTCTAATCGGTGGGGTAACCTGTGATGATTGCCCTTGGCTAAAAGGTGGAGAAGGGGAAACCAATGCTGTCTTGGCCAAAAGGGGGTCATCAGCAGGATTTTTGGTTTGTCCCTCTGAATTTTCAGAAGGACCTTCTGAATTAGTGTGAAGGGGAAAGGCATATAGGTACATCCCCACCCAAAAAAAAGAGGAGTCCACTTTCCAAGCTTGAGGATGTGGATCTCTTGTGCAAAACAGAGGCATCTGTCTGTTCTGGAAGGAGGCAAACAGATCTGCTTGCGGAATACCCCACTTGTGAATAAGATCCAGAAACACCTCTCTGTGAAGCATCCATTTTTGCGAGGGTGCCTGAAGTTCTGCTGAGACTGCCCACCTGAAGGAATGTACACTGCTAGCAGGTGAATATGAAGTGCTGATGCTTAAGGTCCAGATCTGTGTGGCTAGACTGCAAAGAGGGTAAGATCTCACCCCCCCATTTGTTTATTTACCACAGGACAGTCATAGTGTCTGTGATTACTTTCAGTATGCCAGGGAGTAGAGCTATTTTGAAGATCAGTAGGGCTAGAAGAAATGCCCTCATTTCTTTGATGTTGATATGGTCTCTTGTCTGAGTGTAGACTATTTCCCCTGCACAGTGTTTTGTTTGTGGTTGTGCAGTAGCACTGCTCCCCACCCTATGTCTGAGGTGTTTGTAAAGATCTGCTGTAAGGGGGGAGGTACCTGTAAGGGGGTTCTCTGGTTGAGACTCATGGCGGTAATCCACCACTGTAGTTCTTTCTTCAGGCACGGTAGGAGGGGGAGAGGGGTAGCCAGAGGGTGAGAGTGTTGACTCCATAGTGTCTTCAGAACCCACTGGATCTTTCTCATATGAAGTCTTGCCAGAGGGAGCATGGGAATCAGGGATGCCATGTGACCTAACATTCTTAGGAATTCCCTGGCTGGTAAGTAAGATAGAGAGATAAGATTGTTGTAGTAACAGGGTGAGGTCCATTATCCTCTGATCTGGAATAAAGGCCTTCATCCTGTCTATTCTGATCCTGCACCCCAAGAAGATTAGGTCTTGAGTGGGAGTGAGGTGGGATTTTCCCTTGTTTACAGTGAATCTTAACTGTGCTAGGATAGTGATCACCTTTTGTAGGTAGTGGTGGAGGGTTTGACAGTCTTGATGAAGAATTAACAGGTCATCTAGGTATGGGTACATCTGAATACCCTGAGTTCTGCAGTGAGCAATAACTGAAACTAGGCACTTTGTAAACACTTGAGGCGCCGTGGAGAGCCCAAAGGGTAATGCAGAAAATTGCAAATGCAAGGAACCTACTGAAAAGCATAGGAATTTCCTGTAGTCCGGGTGTATAGGAATGTGTAGGTAGGCATCCTTCAAATCCAGAGATACCATAAAGGCCTGGTTTGGGATGAGGGGTAAGAGTAGATGTAAAGTGAGCATTTTGAATGTGATTACCTTGAGGAAAAGGCTGAGAACAGATAAGTCCAGAGTTGTTTTCCAAGTCATAAAATAACCTCTCTGAATGATGGAGAGGACCCAGTTTTCTGATGTGATTTTCTGCCAGGAGGGTAGAGAAAGGGTGAGACAAAGGGAGAGAGGAATGTTGGGATGTAGAGGTTTTAAGTCACAGTGGAGGTGGTCTGGCTTGCTCAGACTGACTCTGAAAGGCAGTGGAAGAGGGTGTGGAAGGGAATCTAGGAGTGGAGTTTTTCCTAGCTTGCCTCCGCCCCTTTGCCTGTGGTGGGGCAGACTGGGAAGACTGTCTTCTAAAAAAGGAAGTCCTTTGTGGATAATTCCTATGATACCTAGGGATAGGTGACACCAGTAAATGCTTCAAATTTTGTAACTCCTTTCCCTTTTCTTGAAGGGATTAGAGGAGTTCTGCTGAAGCTTGTCCAGAGAGAGCCTTGTTATCAAGAGGTACATCTAACAGTTTGGTTTGCACATCCATAGGTAGGGGCTGTAGTCTCATCCAGGAGTATCTCCTCAGAACACAGCCTGAAGCTGCAGACTTTGAGGAACCTTCCACAGCATCACAGCTGCACTTGATGGAGTACCTAGTCACCTGAGATGCTGTGGAAAGGAGGGTGTTAAGTTGTGTCTTAGCTGGTGAATCTGGTACATCAGAAGGAGTACAGGCTTTGGAGAGGGTGTCCAAGACATACCTAGCCATGTGAGTTTGCTAATTAAGGGCTCTAATACCAAGGGTGGAGGTGGTATAGACTTTCTTGCCTAGCCTATCCATGAATTTACTGTCCTTGTCAGTAGGGTAAAGAGCAGATGAAGGTAACTGTCTGGAGGATTTATCAGCAGAAAAGTGCAGTTGTGTACACTTACCATAAATGTAGATGTTCGAGTGTATTCACTGTTGCAGTCACTTGTGGGTTATCCCTGCTGGGTAGCCCTCGGACGGCCCGAGTACCAGAGTAAAGGTTTCCCTCCTGTGTCAGCTGTTCGTGACTATGACTGACGTTAGGTCAACAGGGGTACAAAGGGAGACGGACGACGCCATTACATCAGTTTTTCTTGCCCCCCCAAAGGTGTTGGAGCACCAGAGAAGATATATACAACAGTTAAGAAAAGGGGGTAGGTGGAAGGGAAACAGGACTGCAACAGTGAACACACTCGAACATCTACATTTATGGTAAGTGCACACAACTGTACTATGTTCATCATGTTTCACTGTTCTAGTCATCACTTGTGGGAAAAATCCCAAAGCAGAGGAAGTGGGTGGAGGAAACTGGAAAATTATGGGGATGATAGTATGCCCTGCAGGATTGCAGATGCAAATCCTGCCCTGGTTTTGGAGAAAGTAGCCAGTTGGTAGTGCTTGGTGAAAGTGTGGCTAGATGTCCAAGTAGCAGCTTCTAGAATTTCCTTGGTAGGAACTCCCCCTCCCTCCAAAAGGCTGTGGTGGTAGAGGCTGCTCTTGTGGAATGGGATCTGACAGTTTTGGGAGGACTCTTTCCATGGAAGGTATAGCAGAAATTAATACAATGAGAGATCCATTTTGAAATGGTCTGCTTAGTGATGGGTTTCCCTTCTGCCCTAGGGGTGAATGAAACCAGGAGTTGGTCAGTTTTCTTGATTGGTTTGGTCCTGTCAAGGTAAAATGTCAACTGTCTGTGCACATCTAAGGTATGCAGAATTCTCTCTCCTCTATTTGCTGGTTTACGAAAGAAGGTGGGTAAGTGCATGCCCTGGTTGAGGGTTACATCAGAGACCACCTTAGGCATGAAGGAGGGGTTGGTTCTTAGAGAGACCCTGTCTGCGTGGAAGATGATGAAGGGCTCAGTGGCCATAAGAGCCTGGAGCTCAGATACCCTCCTAGCAGAAGTGATGGCTAGCAAAAAGGCAGTCTTCCAAGAGAGAGATTTGTGATCTGCTGAGAAAGCTGGCTCGAAAGGGGGTACAGTCAGCTTTTCCAGGACAAAGTTTAGATCCCAAGCTGGTGCAGTGGGCCTTCTTGGCAGTCTGATGTGAGCCACACCTCTGAGGAACTGCTTCAAGAGATGTTGAGAGAATAAAGGCTGATCAGTCTGGATGTAAGCTGAGATAGCCCAAGCATGAGTCTTGATAGAGAAGTAAGACAAACTCTTATGGAGGAGCTCTGCCAGGTAGTCCAGAACCAGGGGTAAAGAGGCCGTAGTGCTGGGGGTGTTCATAGTGGAGCACCAGCACGTGAATCTCTTCCATTTAGAGGAAAGATTTTCTGGTGTTGGGTCTACAAGCCTCCTTAATAATGTCTAACACCTGGTTGCTGAGTGCTGCAGTGTTAAATGTCTGTGAGGAATCAGCCAAACTGTTAACTTAGTGTGGCAAGGCCTGGATGCAGGAGCTTCCGTCCATGTTGTGTGAGAAGGTCTGTGGTGGAGGGCAGGGTAAAAGGAGGGTGCATGCTCATGCTGAGGAGCATGGGGTACCAGTTCTGCCTTGGCCAATCTGGGGCAATCAGGGTAGCCCTTGCGCCTCCTTCTCTGATCTTGAGTAGAGTCCTGGGTATCAGAGGAAGTGGGGGAAAAGCATATACAAACAGGCTACCTCAGTGGAAGGAGGGGGCGTCCACCCTCCAGGCTTCTGGGTGAAACTGATTGAGCAGAATTTGGCCAGTTGATGGTTCTGGTGGCTTGCGAAAAGGTCTATGTCTGGCTCCCCCCAAAAGCGAGTGATCTGTAAGAAGGTCTCCCTATGCAACTGCTACTCATGGGCATCCATGATCTCTCTGCTTACGTCATCTGCCAGGGTGTTTTGCTTCCCTGGGAGGTACTGACCTAAGAGATGCAGTCTAGGATTCGATGTTGACTGCCAGATTTCCATGGCAAGGTGACATAGGGGGTAGGAATGAGTGCCCCCCTATTTGTTGATGTACCACATGACAGTGGTGTTGTCTGTCCCGATTAAGAGTACCCCTGGTGGCAGATGCTGTTGAAAGGTTAGGATAGCTCTGTACACTGCCAGCATTTCTTTCAAATTAATGTAGAGACCTAGAACTTCCTGTTCCCAAAATGCCTGAATTTGCAGAGTTCCAGTGTGGGCTCCCCAGACAATGTCTGAGGCATCCTTGGTCAAGGTCTGCTTGTGTGGCCGAAGGACAAAAGGAAGGCCCTTGTTTAAGGAGTAAGCCTGGGCCCACCACAGGAGTTCCTTTCTTAAGCAAGGAATTAGTGGTAGTTGGTGATCCAGAGACTGGGAGCGTTGGTATCAGAGGTTCCTTAGGTACTACTGCAGTTTCCGCATATGCAATCTGGCAAGGGGTACCAGCAGGATGCAGGCGGCCATGTATCCCAGGGCTTGTAATATTTGCCTGGCTGTTAGGTGGGCTTTGTGTGCCAGCTGGTGGAAGTAGGACTGCAGAAAGATCTGCTTCTGGGGGGGGGGGGGGGGTCTTTGAAATAGAATATGTATCCTCTGATAACAACTTTCAGGACCCATAGATCTGAAGTGATGGCCTGTCATTTTTCTAGGAAGAGGGAAAGTCTTCCTCCTAGCTTGTATGGAGACCTGGCGGGTAGAGGGGAGGAAAGGGAGTCATTGTGAGTCCCTATTGAAGGAAGTGGGCTTAGAACTCGCCTGCCTTGCAGGGGCAGTGGACCACTGCCTAGTTCTTTGTTGGCTGTGTTGCTGCAGCTTAGGGGTTCTGTCTCTGTGTCCCTTTCTCTGTACTGGCTTAGCCTGAGAGGGAAAGGACCAATCCTTGGTAGAGAAATTTCTGCTGAACCTGCAAAAAAATCCTTTACAGTCTGCATGGAATTGGCTTTGTCCTCCATTTTCTTGATGATCTCCTCGGCCTTGGGGCCAAAAAAGAAGTTATGTCTTACTATAATGTTCCATCTGTATTGTTGATCCTCGTTCAGTCATTACGTATGGGTATCGGTTCCGAACCGAGCCGGCCATCTTCCAAGCTCGCGTCAGCTACAAACTCTCGAGATAAACTCTTACCCAAAATTCCTCTCTCCCTGTTACCTCAGATTGAGTTTGCAAGTCAAAAGAAGGTAGAGGCTACCTCTGGTCAAAAGACCTAAGAGAACCGGATGGTGAGATCCACTAGAAGCCACAGGACGGGGAAAGAGGGAGGGTCGTAATGACTGAACGAGGATCAACAATACAGATGGAATGTTATGGTAAGACATAACTTCTTTAACTGATATTGTTAATCCTCGTTCATTCCTTACATATGGGACAGAGGCTCCAGCTACATCTATTCGTGCAAGGGTCTGATGGAAGGATATTCCTGAGCACCATAGAACCAAAAGATGCTCTTCCCATGGAGGCCAAATCCAATTTGTAATGATTGATGAAGGTATGAGGCATAGCACAAGTTACAGCTGCACAGATGTCATGTAAAGAAGCTCTGGCATGGAAGGCAGCAGACGTTGCCACTGACCTTGTCGAAAGAGCCTTCATGGTAGTAGGCAACAGGATATTACGTTGTGTATAAATGAAGGTCACACAGTTTTTCAACCGTCTAGCTAATGTGACCTTAGCAACAGCAGATCCTAACCTAGGTCCAGAATAGGCCAGAAATAACTGGTCAGATTTACGAGAGAACCTAGTCCTGTTCAAGCAGAAGCGGATTTGCCTGTGAATATATAGGGTATGTAGGCAATACTCTCCTTTGTTTGAATGATTGGGAAAGAAAACTGGCAATTCAATGGTTTATTAATGGACATTTCAGAGATCACTTTTGGCAGAAATTAAGGATTAGTTCTCAAAGACACTATCTCTATGAAAAATCAAGTATGGACTCTTGATACATAGAGCTTGAAGCTCAGAGATACATCTGGCAGAAGTAATGGCGACCAAAAACAAGGTTTTCCATGACAAATATTTGAGGTCGCAAGAAGAAGCTGGTTCGAAGGGTGGCATTGTCAGAGCTTGTAGAACTAATGACAGGTCCCACGGTTGAATAGGTTCAAATGATTCACACCTTTTATGAAAGTCTTGCATAATTTGTGTGACATAAGAGAGGAGTCTTGGACAACCTCATGGAAATTAGATATCGCAGCCAAATGAACTCTAATGGTAGAGGCCGATAGACCCAATTGAAAAAGGTCAGCCAGATATTCTAGTATTATCGACACTGGTGCTGAGAAGAGATCTACTTGTTTTTCTTTCAGCCAACAGGTAAATCTTTTCCACTTGCTTAGATAAGTAATGCTAGTGGAAGACTTATGAGATGCAATAAGAATGTCCTGTACTGGTAAAGAAAGATCGTTCTGCCTGGCAATCAAGGGAATTGGAGGAGCCAGGTTCTGCGGATGTGAGATAATCTCCGGGGTTGGATGGAGAATCCATGGTTGATCTAGCAGGTGAGGCCAAAGGAAGGGGAACCAAATCTGACGAGGCCAATATGTTGCTATGCTCTTCAACCAATGGGCTTTCTTCAGAAATTGAGGAATGAGGGGAAAAGGTGGGAATGCATAAAGAAGACGCGAGGACCAATCGTGGACTAGAGCGTCCCTGGGCGACTGTCCCGGAGGGGGAATCAGGGCGAAGTAGTTGCTGCATTTGTAGTTGGTTGGGGATGCAAAGAGGTTGCAGCAAGGACGGCCCCAGCGGTGGAAGATTTCTGCCGCTATCAAGGGATTCAGGGACCACTTGTGAGGTTGTAGAATGCACCTGTTGAGTCTGTCTGCTATCACGCTGGAACTCCCAGGAATGTGCATTGCTAGAAGAAAACGGTTGGTAGCCATCGCCCATTGCCATATTCTCATGGCCTCTCGACAAAGGGGGTAAGATTTGGTTCCACCTTGTTTGTTGATGTACCAGACCATCGCCATGTTGTCTGATTGAATCACAATCATCCCGGACGACAGCAGTGGATGGAATGCTTGCAACGCCAGAAGCACCGCCCTCAGCTCTAGAACATTTATATGCAGTTTGGCCTCCAATTTGGACCAAGTGCCTTGGTCTGTCTGTCCCTGACATAGCCCCCCACCCCCATCCCATCAGGGAGGCGTCCGTGGTCACTGTAGCCCTGGGTTGCTGGGGGGAGAAGGGGTGAGACCATTGTGATGGGTTGTGGGTCATCCACCAATTTAAATCCTGTTTGCACCTGTGGGTCACTCGAATCTTGGCTGAAAGAGAATGCTGAAAAGGATACCATTGGGTGAGCAGTAGCCATTGTAGAAGCCCCATATGAAACCTGGCCAGGGGGACAATGGTGATGGAGGCTGCCATGGAACCCAACAGCTGTAGGACAGAGTGAGCTGTGGATTTCTCCCTTGAAAGGATTGGAATCAGTTGTTGCTTTATTCTTAGAATTCTGTGTTCTGGAATGGATGCTCTGCAATTCTTTGTATCCCAGATGGCCCCTATGAATTCTGTGAACTGAGATGGGGTGAGATTGGATTTTTGCCAGTTTATGGTTATGCCTTGCCTTTGTGCAGCAAGGAGAGAGTATGCCAGGGCTTCTTCCAATAGATGCCTGGTGTGGGCGGAAATGAGCCAGTCGTCTAGGTATGGAAACACTTGGAATCCTTGTAGTCGCAAGTGAGCTGTGATGACTGCCATGCACTTTGTGAACATTCTGGGGGCTATAGAGAGTCCAAAGGGCAGTACTCTGAACTGGTAGTGACTGGCTTCCACACAGAAGCACAGAAATCTTCTTGATGGCCTGTCCACTTTTATGTGGTAGTACACATCTTGAAGATCTATCGAGCACATCCAATCATCATTTTCCAAAAGCGGGAGGATAGACTGTATTGTGACCATCCGAAATTTTTGTACTCTCACAAACTTGTTCAGTACACTGAGATCCAAAATTGGTCTCCAGCCCCCAGTTTTCTTTTGCACCAAAAATATTCTTGAGTAGAATCCAGATCCTATCTGGTTTGGAGGGACTATTTGGATGACTCTTTTTCTTAGCAGCTTTTCTATCTCTAGTGCTGCTTCTTCCCTTTGACTGGGTGGAACATCGGGAAGGTTTTTTGAAGGGACAGGACAAAGATTGAAGGGGATATAATAACCTCTGGCTATAATCCTTTGTACCCAAGAATCGGTGGTGATGGTTAGCCAGGCAGAAGGATACAAGGAGAAATGACCCCCAACCACCTCCAGAGGAAAGGAGTTGGGCCGCTCTTCAGGAGCGCTGGTAGGATTGGCCAGGAAAAGAGTCCCCGGAACCCTGGTTATGCAGACCCCCTCTGCCCTGAAAGGGGCATCTTCCCTGTGAGTTTTCCCCTCTGCCTCTAGGGTAGAACTCAGCCTGTGTGTCATGGAAAGGACCCTGAGATTTCTTGAACCATATCTTCCCACTCTTTTGGTTTCAGGAGAAAGCACGTTGAGGGGAAGAATAACGGACACCTATGGCAGAAAGGGTCTTACCATCCTGTTCACATCTGGCCAGTGTGCTTTTAACTTTGGGTCCAAACAACTAAGAGGCCTCAATGGGAGCGTTAAGAAAGAAAGCCTTAAAGGGTTCTGTGAAATTTCACAAGCGCATCCAGGCTTGTCGTCTCAAGACCACAGCTGAACCCGCCACTCTAGCTGCTCCTTCTGGTGCATGAGATATAAGTCGCATGGAGGAGTTAGATATTGACTCAATGGTGGCCAGCTGAGAGGCCACTTTGTCACGGACCTCATCAGACACAGCACCAGCCAAGGAGGCCAGATAAGATTTTGTCCCCTCCTGCTACGGATCCCCATTGGTCTAAAGGGTTTCCTGTGGATGCTTTGGTGGTGGTGGTGGTGGCCGCAACCAAAAAAGATCTGGCAGAAGAAGAAAGCAAGACTGTCCACCCGCCCAACAAAGAGTCCCAGGCCCTGGACAGGATAGGGAAGCACACCTTTGCATCAGCGACCTTTGCTATCAGGTCCCTGAATTATATGGCACACTTTACCAGGCTTCAAAGGGATTTGATTTCCGAGCTGGAGAGGACAAAATCTTATCTGGCCTCCGGGAATAGCCTCGATGGTGTCAGGAGCCTTCCACGCACACTGCACAATGAGCCGGACAAGTTCATCGGCAGATGGAGTAACCCAGGAGGTAGGGGGCCGGGCGGGAAAAGCCTGCAGGAATACATACTCCTCAGAGGTCGGATTAGAGGGCTGCCAGTCACCTCTCTGTTTAATGATTTCGAAGATATCACCAAAGGATACCTCAGAGGGTGACCAAAGGGATCCTTCCCCCTCATCAAAGTCTGTGTCTTCAGTGAGGGACTCCTCTGTGGAGTCCATGTGCTTCCTCTTACACAAACCTATCTGGTGAACTTCCTCAGAGGGAGAAGCTGGGGAAGACAACGGAAAAGGGGTTTCCTGTGGGAATATGTCCTGAGGCCCTTGCGCCCGGTATCCGCTAGGTGTGACTTGTAAACACAGCGGTCCAGAAGAGGGCGGGGTGATAGACAGCACAGTATCACCAGCAAAAGCCAAAGCCTTCTCCATCAGCTGGAAGGCTGGTCCACCTGAAGAGGGGTGAGTGTCCAGGACAGAGGTCACCCCTCCAATAAGTGGCTCAGCCTGCCGACCCGGAGTCCCCGGATGGCTGTGAAACAACAAATTATGAGTGTCACAACTGTCACCCTGGGTCGTAGCAAAACTCTCCTGCCACGAAGGCAACTGCGGTTCCTTAGTGAGATCCATAAAAGGAACCGTAGAGGGGGAAGACTGTGCTATATCAATGCACTTCAAAGGCAATGAAGGAGGAGAATAAGAAGGGGTCTTTGGCGATGGGTGATCACCTCCCAAGGAAGGATAGGTCCTGGGGGGGGGCGGGATACCTCTGGCCAGAAACACTTGATCCACAAGATGCAACACGTTGTATTCAGAAAGGCTTCTAATGGACCTCACGGAGACTGAGGGAGAAACAGGTCTGTCCACAGAAGAAACAAGCTCAGTGCCCATCTCACCAGTCTGCACTGAGAACAACTGTGCCGAGAGAGACTGGACTATGGGTATCTACACCAAGGAAATCATTGGTGCCGAGGTCATGGTCTGCATTGACAAAAGATCGGAGCCGAAGTGGTTGCTGGTACTGAAGCTGGAACCGACAAAATTGGTGCCAATAACTGAGGTGTCAGTTCCGAGTAAGATGTCGGAGCTGACGTAGCAGTTGCAGTAGTCTGAACCGAGGAGCCCATCGGTACCAATATAGTAAAGGCTACAGGAGTAGACGGAGCCGAGATCACTGATGGTGCCGAAGGTCTAGGCACCAAAAGCGCTGGGGCCGACTGAGTGAGCTCTGAAGCAGAAACTTTAGCCTTCTTAGGTCTTGGTTGGCAGGAGTCCCCAGCCGGGGACGAAGGCAAAGACTTGGCCTTAGTAGGATCATCTAAAATTTTCTTATGGGCTCTAGGAGGGGTTGAAGCCTCCAACCCAGAAATAGCCTCTGAAAAGGGAAATTTGAGAAGTCCCTTCAACAACAACTTATTTTTCCTTTCAATCAAAGTTCTATTGGAACAATTTTTACAAATACCACAGGGAGGGTCAACAGATAAGTGAGACACACCCAAGCAATAAACGCACAAAGAGTGTGCATCCGATGTAGGTAATTTGTGTCCACAATCAGAACACCTTTTAAATCCTGGACTACCTTTTTTATCTGCCATGACAGAAAAGGATACAGAAGAATGGGTACCAGCAATGGTACGAAACCGAAGGTAATGAAGAAAAGGAAGGGGTTACCAACGATGATAAGGGAGAAAATACCTCACGGTAAAAAGTGCAGAATGAAGAGAAGGAAACTCAATAAAATATGGTCGCTAAATGCGATAGGGTAAGAGACAACAAATTAAAACATTTCCTGACAGAAAAGGTTATATTAGACTAGTTTGACAACAAATATCTATACTTAGCGCAAGAGAAGTGGCTTGACATGACCGAATGGCAATGCGGCAAATGAAATTTGGGGTAAGAGGGAGAGGGGGGTTATGGGTAAGAGTTTAGCTCAAGAGTCTGTAACTGATGCGAGCTTGTAAAATGGCTGGCTCGGTTCCGAGGTCAGAACCGATACCCATACGTAATGACTGAACGATGATTAACAATATCAGATCAACTGCTCTTTATCCAAAGAGGTATCTAAAAGTATGGATTTTACCTGGTCAGGCAAAGGTTGCTCCCTTAACCAGGCTTGCCTTCTGATAACTGATCTTGTAGCTGCAGCCCTAGTAGAGACTTCCAAGGTATCATAACCACAATGTAAAGAGTGCTTTGCTACCTCAGAGCTTGACTGTATGAGGTCTGTTAATTCTCTGGTAGTGTTACTGTCAGGTGAGGCAGACATTTTCTGTTTAATGAGTTTGAGCACATTCTGCTGGAATTTAATAATATGTAATTGACAGTTTAATGCCCTAACAGCTAAAGTAGCTGAGGTGTAAACCTTTGTACCCATCCTGTCTAGAGCTCTGCTTTGTCAGTTGGGATGGGGTTTTTCGAAGAGCTTGCTCTAGCTACCTTAGGGCCCTGAGTGATTACTTCAGGATCTGCAGTAGGGTTTTTAGGTATTTGTGAGTCTTGCACCCTGTAGTATTTATCAGGTTTTCTGGATGCTGGAGAGAGAGAATCTGGAGATAGGGCCGATTCTAGAAAAACAACATCTACTACATCCAGGATAGGAGGAATGGCTAGGGGCTTATGCTAAGGCAGATCTAGAAATTCCCTGAGTCTCTTTTTAGACTGGGGGTATTCCTGGGCCTCACAATGAAAATGTTCTTTGACAGTGTTTAGAATTTCCCCAAAAGAAAGGTCCTCAGGAGGAGAGGCAGTCAGAATGGGATTATTAGCATTAGAGTCCTAAAGTGCTGCTAAGGTCTGGTCTTCCATGTCTGACTCTTCTAGGTCTGAGTCCACTGATTCCTGGTCTGAGAGGACCTTTGGGGGTGGTGTCTCTTTTTCTTTTGGCTGGTGTAGCATCAGAGTCCTCAAATATTGCTAAGGGCTGGTCTTCCATGTCTGCCTCCTCTAGGTCTGAATACACTGATTCCTGGTCTGAGAGGACCTCTGGGAGGGGGTGTCTCTTTTTCTTTTGGCTGGTGTGGGAGGGTAAGGTTGGCTACCCCTGGTCAGAGTCATCAGGTCCTCTGCCATTCTGAGAAGTTGCTGAGATTGAGGGGCTGGCTGGCTAGTAGTAGGTCGGTGGCTGGGGACCTGTGGAGGGATCTTTTTGGGGGAAGATTTTGGCTTGGGCCTAGCTGGTTCAGTAGTCTTATACAGAGTCAGTTTGACCAGTGGTGTTGTCATCGGTCTAATCCTGACTTCGGATGTTGGTGGAGACTCCACTGAAGTTGGTGCCTGCAAATCAGTTCTGGACCCGACCGCATGAGGAACAAATGACATCTCTGCAGGAGGAGGTTGATCTGGTGGTGTACCAGACTGTGAATGGGTCTTGGTAGAGGCCTGCAGTGGATCATCACCTGCAAAGGTGCCTCACTGAGTTCAGCTGTAACCTTGCTTTGAGAAAAGGTGGACAGTAGTCCGGGGTCATCAGAGGGCCTAACTTTTGGAGGCCTATCCTTGTCTTTGTCTTTTTTCTTCCTAGGAAAGTCTGTAACTGCCTGGGAGACCAATGCCATTTTGCGTTGCTGGAAAGACGGACTAAAATGCCTCATTACAATATCAGCTCTTCTTTTTATAGTATGAGAATTTAAAAGGGCACAAAACTGACACCCTGGATCATTGTGGTCTGGGCCTAAACAGCTGATGCAGAAAGAATGGAACTGTGACAGTTATTAACTTTCTCTGACATTGGTTTAAGGCAATAAAAGATTTCCCAACTGAGTACTTAGCTTTAGATGGTTGTCTTCACTCTGGCAGCAGCCGACGAACGCACTTGCAAAACTGCTTCTGCTTTGGGCTCCATGGCAAGACAGACTGATGTAATGGCATCAGCTGTTTCCCTTTATAGTCCTGATGACCTGATGTCAGCCACACTCACAGAACAGCTGATGCAGGAGGGAAACCTTTACTCTGGTACTCTGGCCGGCTGAAGGCTACCCAGCAGGGATAACCCACAAGTGATGACTGCAACAGTGAAACATGAAGAACATCTACTTTAACTGCTGGATCTGCAAGGGGGTTTAAACAGGAAATGAGTGTCCTGAAGTACTTTGTAGAATCGGTCTGGATGTTTTGAAGCTGTTGGTTGGGAATCAGGGGCCTGTGAAGCAGCCAGAAAGGCATCTTGGAAGGCTGGAAGCAAGGGAGGTACAGCAGAAGGGGAGGACTGTTCCATTTGCAATAAATCAAAGTACCTGTTCTTAGGGTCAGAAACATCTGAGGCCTGCCATTTAAAATGTTCCCTCATGAGGGAGATAGTATCTCCAAAGGTAAATTCTTCTGGAGACTCAGGAGTGATAGGATCCTCTTCCTCAGGAGTGATAAAATGTTTAGGGGAATCACTTTGTGAGCAGTTGGTCAAGGATTCCTCAGAGAAGGAATATTCTTCCTCTGATACCTTTACGACCTGTAGAGGAGTAGCAGGAGGTTGTGGTAACTGAGTCTGCAAGGGCTGGAATGCCCTGAAAAGGTTCTGGGAGAAAGCTTCACATCCAGAAACAGGTTATTTTTCTGAATGCTTACAATTTTGTTTCCTCTTCAGAGGAGTGGATGGCTGTGTATGTTTAGACGCTGACATCTGGGAGGATGGGAGGGTAGGAGTAGGTCCCTTTGACTCCACGAGCCATGGTTCCCCTCCGTCATCAGGAGCTGATGGCTGGTCTACCTCAGCGGACATACTCATTGTTTCCACCAACCCGGTTTCCACAGTGGTTCCTGGGATAGGTTGAGAAAAAGAGGTCCAAAGGGATCCTGGGCTTTCATCTGCCTCAAGAGTCTCACCCGACGCCTGAAGCGCAGCGTGGGAATTGGGCCTAACTTTTTCGGCCTTCTTCCGAGGTGGCTCGTCAGATGTGCCTATCCTAATTTCAGCACGGCCAGATGGCTGAGGAGTGTCTTAGGCACAAAAGATTTACCAATAGCACAGGACATATGGTTGCGGGCATCGCCTAAACAAAAAATGCACTGATCGTGTGTGTTCTTGTGAGAAATTTGTCTCCCACAAGCACACTTCCCCTTTCTAGTAGACCTGTACACATCTGAGAAACAAGCAAAGATAACAAGAAAACCCAACAGGGTACTTATCTGTAGCGGTCATCTAGAAAAAACGAGTGATCTGCTTCCTGAACTGGTGAACAGGAGTCCGACGTTCACTGTGACAGAAAAATTCTGAAGGGGGTATGTGCAGATGTCACTTTTATAGCCTACATCTGTTTATGGTTCTGACCTAAGATGTCACACATACCCCCACTCCAAAGACTTTGGTATACTGGCTGGATGTCCGGTGCTGCAGGCAGCAACCTCCCTACTGTGATGAATACTGCAACATGAGAATAGAAGGACATCGATATGTACACCAAGAAAAAGGAAGGAGAGGAATCATTCAGCCAGTACAAAAATATCACCCATGCAAAGGGAAGTAAAAAGTGAGCAGGAGGAAGGGAGTAAATACTGCAACTATGAAAAGAAGGACATCTAATGGTAAGATTTTACACAACTGTATTATGTCCTTCCATAGCACTGTTGCAGCAGCCATTACCTCTGAGAGAGTACAAAAGCTACTGTGAAGGCAGGAGTCCTCAACAAACCCATGAAGAACAGTCTTGGCAAAACCTGCCCTGGGCCTGGAAATGACATCCAGTTTGTCATGCGTTGTGAATGTGTGAACCAAAAACCAAGTAGCAACTTCAAGAATGGAGTTGGTGTCTAAACCTTTGAAGGAAGCCCCCAAGGAAGCCACTGCTTACAGAAGAAATTAATTGCTTGCCATCAAAAGAATATCAAAAAGAAATGGCCTTGGAAATGGAGTAGGAGATGGTCTGCTTACAAACTGCCAAACCCAATGTCCTGGAATGAAAAGAAATAAAAAGCTGATCAGATTTATGAAAGCCATTTGTTTTGTATAAATAATATCTGAGCTGTCTACACAAATCCAAGGTATGAAGAACCTTCTCACTAGCAGACTGCAGACAAGGGAAAAAAAGGAAGCTGGGTAGACTAATTAAGGGTCAACTCACTGACCATCTTGGGCATAGAAGAAGGATAAGTACACAGACACACTATCCTTATGAAAAATCAAAAAAGGGGAAACCATAATTAAGGCTTAGAGTACTCTTTTGGCAAAGGTGAGGGCAACCAATAAAACAGTCTTCCAGGTGCATTGTTGCAAAGCATGTTGCAAAGCAGCACTAGCAACTGGCTCAAAAGGAGCCTGGGTCAATTTCCCAAGAACAAAATTAAGGTCCCAAGAAGGATGGATAGGCTTCCTTGGGGGTCGGATGTGGAGGATGCCTTTCAGGAATTGTTTAACCTCAAAAGGTTAACAGTGGATTCAAAGGCAGACATGCACAGATTGCTGACAAGTGAGCTTTGACAGAAGAATATGCCAAGCCAGCATGGAGTTCACATACATACGAGAGAACCAAAGGGATCGCCACTGAAAAGGTTCCTGGTGAAGCATAAGACACCAAATAAGTCAAAGTGAACTTTATTGTCATTCAGACCACACAACAGTGCAACTGAACAAAGCTGCGTTACTTCGAACTCAATGTGCATACAACATACAGTGATAATATTAATACAACAATAACAAATATACTAATGCTAATTCAGCGATAACAACAGTAAGACATTTATGCAGTGCAATAACAAGTACAATGACATGCACCGAGACTATGCCACTTTAATGTCTTCGCCAGTACCCAAAATATTGCACAGATAATATATTGCACAGATCAAAACTGGATAGATTTCAAATTTGCATGGAATGCTAACTTGGCATATTGCACAGAATGTTAACTTGGCATTGTTAACATTGCACATAAGATATAAGATTATACTTTCATAGAGTTACTGCATATGTCTGTGAATTACTTCAACGTTGTAACTCCAGACCTTGATGACCAGCACGGTGTATGTTATTACTGGAGTTCAGAAGTCTAATGGCTTGTGGAAAAAAGCTTCTATTAAATCTGGTGGTTTTGCAATGTAAGCTATGGTATCTCCTGCCTGAAGACAAACACAAGTATAGACCGTGGGCAAGGTGAGTCCATTCTTTGACTATTTTCATGACTCTGCTGAGGCACCGAAGAGAGTGGAAGTCCTAGACAGAAGGGAGCATGGACCTGATAATTTTCTCCGCCACTTTCACCACCCTCTGGAGAGACATACAATCTGAAACCGTGCAGTTTCCATACCACACCGAGAGATTACTAGTCAGGATGCTTTTGATAGTACCCTTGTAGAAGGCTGTGAGAAGTGAAGGTGGTAGTTTTGCTCTCCTCAACCTTCTTAGAAAGTGTAGATGCTGTTGTGCCTTCTTGACAATGTGATTAGTGGTTATTGACCAAGACAAGTCTTCAGCGATATGCAGCCCCAGGAACTTGGTGTTGTTCACCCTTTCCACTGTTTCTCCTTTGACTGTGAGTGGACGTCTACTATTATCTCCTTTATTTTATTCACAGTGAGAGTCCAGTTGTTGTTGTCACACCAGACAATCAGTTGGTTCACCTCTTCTCTGTGGGCTTTTTCGTCACCATTGCTGATGAGACCCACCACTGTTATATTATCCACAGACACAACATGGAGAGAGTGCATCCTTGAAGAAATGCTAATTTTTTTTTTGTTCAATTAAAATTAAATGTTGTGGTCGCCCTCAATATGGCGGGCCCTGGGCAAATACCTAGGTTACCAAGTGCTGGATCTGGCTCTAACTAAAGGACAAATTTGAATATTCTGCTATTCATTAGAAATTTGTGGGTAATAGTCCTTTTCTTGTCAACCAACAAATCAACAACAGCAGTGTGATTTGTTTGCATTAGATGGAAATTTCAGATGCTGGATTTAAGTGACAGACCTTTTGTTCCTCTCTTTGTTTTTAAAGCCGTTATGACATATTATGGACTTGTAAAACAAATTTAGAATTTTACTTATTTCTCTTTGTTGACTGAGTTAGTCCAACTGGGCAAAGCCCATTTTCAGCAGTGGCCCGGGGAGAAAAGCTATATCTAATTACAGCCTGCACATTATATATACAAATATAATTTATAATGGCATACTATACATACATGTATAACTTACAATGACATATTTAGTTGTCACCTTTGCCTATTACAGTACTACATGTAGATGTTCATAGGTTAAGAGTTGTGTCCATCAGTAACATTTGTGTATTTGTTAGTCATGTTACAGAATTATTTTTAAGTAATAGCTTTTATAGCATAGCGTGCAGCCAAGTAAGCACTGCAAGGAGGTAAGAGGTTATAGCAAATTAATATGCATCAGAAGCACAGCATATGACAGCCATAAATGCTTTAGCTGTAAATAAAGACTTGCACTGGGATTCAGAAACAAATAGCACAATGTGGCAGGCACAACTGCGTGACAAGTGGTGGCACAGAGGGTGGAAGTCAAAGGTGTGAGCCATGAAATGATTGATCAAGAGCTCACAAAAAACAATGCAAAATATACATTGTTATAGTTAGTCAGTCTTGAGTAAAATATATTCAATTTTTATGTCATCATATTTTACCATATTCCCTCATAGCCTCATTGATCAAAAGCAAAAGTTAATTTTGGTGCCATGAGCAAAGGCATTTAGGAAACCCATAAAATGTAAATGATTAAATCCCAATTCAAATAGTTAAAAGTATAATAAAAGATACTAATAGTCAATAAAGTATTAAACTCTAGATCTAAAGATGAAAGTCAAATAACTGGTATTTGGGCCTTCGCTTGGGAATATAACATGAAAGGTAGATATATATTAAATAGACTGGCTGTATCTACAGATTGACCACAATTTTTTAAAGTGTACAGTAAGTTACTAGTGCTTACTGTCTACCATCCAAAACATTAAATCATATTCTATTAATTTACATTTCCCATATTCTAAATGTACCTAAACCATTGCTAATTGACATAAATCAACTATAACATAAATAATATGTATCTGTCATAAATTAAAATCAGCAACTTACCCCTAACCAGTACCCAATTCCCTTTGAATAATAATTAACATAATAAATATTGAATTAGCATGCATTTTTGGTGAGTACATTTAATAATTAGTAGTCAACAAGATACATAAATACCTAACTGTAATATTCTAATCAGCGCACTGTTAATGAAATAATATGACAATTACTGTCATCCTTATTTACTTATTAAGCATTAATGGAATATATTTTTCCCAGAGGGAAAAAAAAAAAAAGAAGTAAGCAGTATCAAAGTCGAATTAAATATTAAAACCAAGTTGTTTGTTAGTCTTTGTGTGTCTACATTTGCAAATAAGACCATATTTTACATGAAAATCTTGACTTATGTTTACGTTTAGTATTAAAAAAATGCATCTTGTAGTTCTATTTATTCTATGTCTACAAAGCACCACCACCAATTATGCCCACGTATTATAGGTTCATAGGTAGGTACTTGGCTATTGGCCCAAGGGCCTAATAGAAGCCTAGCCAAAAAGGTACCCTGGCTTTCGCCACCCAAGAAAATTATTTTCCTCTGCCCCTGTTGAGCAGAGCCACAGAGGTGATCCCTGGGGTGAATTTCCTATTTCCCATCCAATCATCCAGATTTTTCTTGAAGAGTGCTAATGAGGAGCTTTGTTTGATATAGATAGGTAGTTTGTTCCAGAGTATGGGAAGTCTCTGGGACAGGAATCCATCCCTCCAGCAAGTTCTGTTTATTGTGGTGACAAGCTTTAGGTCCCTAGGGCATGTAGCTTGGAGGGATTGGGATTTCTTTAAGTGGAGCATGTCCAACAGCTGTGGGTTTGACATAGCTTTGTATGTTAGGCAGAGATCACCTCTGAGTAGGCAATATGCGACGCAGTA
The DNA here is from genome assembly GCF_019279795.1 of Protopterus annectens. Lineage (NCBI taxonomy): Eukaryota > Metazoa > Chordata > Ceratodontiformes > Protopteridae > Protopterus > Protopterus annectens. Next base: position 1,557,681,335 of record NC_056737.1, on the reverse strand, counting down.
AACCTGGAGTTTTTTGAGATGGCCTGCGTAGGGCATCTGTTTGAGGCTGGTAATCCTCTTTGTGAGGTATTTCAGCGGCCTTTCCAGTTGTTGTAGATGTCTTGTGAGGTACATACCAAAAGGGGCGTTGTACTCTATAATGGGTCTAATGAGTGACAAGTAGAGGGGAACAATGACCTCTTTTTTCCTGGATGAGAAACCTTTTATGATGAGGTGTGCCATGTAGAAGGCTTTCCTGACTACTGTGGCGATGTAATTAATAAAGGAGAGACTACTGTCCACCTGTGTCCCAAGATCTATCACACTTTCGGTGTTAAGTAGACTACCACCTATGTGATAGCTCATAGGTACAGAGTTTTTACCAAAAGGGATGACAATGCACTTTTTGGCATTGAGCTTGAGGCCATGGCTTTGACACCAGGCATCTGTCTCAGTGAGGCCCTTTTGTAGGATGTCCACATCGTTAGGAGTTTCAATTATGGCTCCTAGTTTGCAGTCATCTGCGAACTTCATTAGCCAAAGACCTTCTGTGTTAGCCTGTACTTCAGAAAAGTAGATATTAAACAGGAGAGGACCCAGGAATGAACCCTGTGTTACTCCACACGTCACTGGTCTGAAGTCAGATTTGGAGTCTGCTACTTTCACAGTGTGGGTTCTGTCAGTGAGCCAGTTGCCAACTTTATACCTAGTATAGTGAGTTTATATATAATTCCAGAGTGAGGGATGGTGTCAAAAGCCTTGGCGAAATCTAGATAGGCTGTGTGAACCACCTTACCCTCATCTATGGCTTTGGTGACTGCATCAAAGAAGTCAATCAAGTTTATGAGACATGATCTTCCTTTTACAAACCCGAACTGTGTGAGGTCCGGAGTTTGGAGATTACCAATGTCTTTGTTTATACGTTCCAAGATGATACGTTCCATGGCCTTGTAGACCAGGCTCATTAGGCTAATGGGGCGGTAGTTCCCAGAGTCCGTGGTGGCTCCCCCTTTGTGGAGTGGGACAGCTGTTGCTGTGCGCCATTCAGTGGGCACAAAGCCTGAGGTGAGGCTATGATTGAACATGGTGGTTATTTTGTGTGAGGGAACACAAAATATATATTCTAGAGTCAGGTTACTTAATATTGGACTAATAATATATTGAGGGGAGAATGTCAATGATGTGTTTACCATTTTCATCAAGATTAAATCAATACATAAGCCTATAATCGAGGTCAGGATGGTGATAGATCCCATTACAACAACCTGTATAGATATACAAGTTTGACATTTTATATTAATGTAAATTACGTGTGTACATGCTGCAAAACAGTCTTTCAGTAGAGTTATGAACACCTACACAGTACCAGTGTTCAACTGTTACATAAGTAGTTTTAACTTCCTCCATAATAACCCACCTCACAAATTTTATAGCCTACTTTAGTTCATCCTTCAATGTGGAATTGTATAAGTTCCTATTGTGTACTGCTCATATCAAAGTCCTCTTAATATGTATTATATGTGGTAGGCTCAGTCTTCTTAAAACAGCTTATCATTATACAGTAATTGTTATCTATTGCATGGTAGAGATGTTCACTGACACACATTTATTATATCCTATAAACCCTGTATCAATTTATTTATTATAATCTAATCAGTGACATACAGCATAAGCTTATATATTGAGATGCTGTCAAAACAATGTTAATATTAAAATACTGAAGACTTCCTTGTTGAGGGAATCATATTTGTTATTTACCTTTAAGGCAGCCTATCTACTATGAAGATACCAGGGGGAAAGCAATAAAAGTCCTTTATGAAAATAAAGCGTTTCCAAAACTCTGACATGATACAAGTAGTTAGATGTTAAATCAGTCAGTTATTACATATGTATCCACCTATTTACATATTCTCTCTCAAGGGCAACTTTTATTTATAAAGACCTTACAGTAGTCTTTACTAACACATAGCAATAAGACCAGCTATAAAACTGATGAAGCATCTTTTCATCAGCAAAATACACCTTAATCTGCTGCATTCATATTTATATCTTAGTGTTCTATATAACTCAAAATATCTGCCTCGTTATATACTAACAGCTATGTAGCTTTAAATACCTCTGGCTCTATCCAGTGACTGTGAAGATGTATAAGCACTTTGGATTATAAATTTTATTACTTCTTGCTCCTGACACACTCGCCATACTATGTATTTGCTTGTATAAAAAATGTGCTGTAAGAGCCTGGTCTTCATTGGGCATTATTAATTCATACCCTTCGCTTCTTTTCACTATTAGTATGATTATTAACCCCATTTAAACATGGAAAAATGCACTGAAAGCATTTAGGATTGAAGGTAACTCAGTGCACTGTATGCGCTCGAACATATTTCAATTACTGCCTTTCATATAACCTTTTTATTATTACCTTTACACTCTTCCGATGTTATTTTCATATCCAAAAACTTTCCTCATTAAAATTAGCCTCTTTACCAACACAAACAGCAATATTTGAAGGAGAAATGACTGCTCAATCCTGCTGTGGGTTCCGTTGTGAAGTCCCAGGCGTCCTCGTGAGGTTAAACTTCGTCGATAGCTTCCTGGATCCACTGCTTGCAGCTAAATGCGACAAAGCCTATAAAATGTCTGAAGCAGCGCGCAAGTTCAATTTAGCTCACAGATGAGCTTTTAAAATCTTTGGGTGGGGGAAAAAAAGCTAAAACAAGCATTTTTAGACTATAAAAAACTCAAGCTAGTTCTTTGAAAATGGTGCATCGCTCTGGAGCCAACAGTGTATTGATAATAACAATAACACAACTACCAATGCTTAAAATACACATTACCAGTATATTTCCATCAATGTAGACCTCAATAATATATCTCTCTCTTTGTTATGATAGTGTACCCCAAGGAACTGTAAGTAGGTAAAGAGAGACACAGTTATCTCCCAGAAAGAGAAAAAAAAACTTCATACAAGTCACATGAACATCCATAAATATATATATATATATATATATATATATATATATATATATATACTTAATTCTGACAGCCACAACCATAGTCACAGTTGCAACCACATTCAAACTATAAGTGAATGCTTATATATCACTCCACCATACACACATAAGAGGGCAGTCCAGTCACAGTGCTATCATAATTAGGTATTTTCAACAGTCAATAAGGCACATTAAAAGTAGAACCATTCATTATGAACACTCACCATATTTACAACAGTAATTAGAAAAGGGATAAGCAAAAATTAATTAAAAGAAAAGGAAAGGGTTGAAATGGTAGACACAAAAGAAAGATAAGAAATAGAAAGAGAAAGAGAAAGTTCAGTTGTGTACACTTACCATAAATGCATATGTTTGAGACCATAAATGCATATGTTTGAGTGTATTCACTGTTGCAGTCATTACGTTTGGGTAATCTGCTGGCAGGTTGCCCTCAGTTGGCCTGAATATCAAAATCTTGGGTCCTGCGTCGGTTGCTGTCTCCTCTTCCATGATGTCAGGTCGTCAGGGGTATACAACATGCAGCCGACGCCATTTTATTCAGTTTTTCTTGCTCCAGATGTCAGGTGCCCCCCAAATGAGGAGCAAAAAAAAAAAAAAAAAAAAAATATATATATATATATATATATATATATATATATATATAAATAAATAAACAGCAATATATATATAAATGCACTTTTAGCAACATAAACTTTACCTTCATCTAAAAGCAAATACACCACAAAGGCCTTAGAATATAGTGAAGGAAAGAGAAGTTCTAGAAGAAAGAGGGATGGGCGGGTGGGTAATCCGGACTGCAACAGTGAATACACTCAAACATCTACATTTATGGTAAGTGTACACAACTGTACTATGTTCTTCGTGTTTTACTGTTGCAGTCATTACATTTGGGGAGAATCCCAAAGCTATGGATGGGAGGATGGAACTAAACAGCATTAGGAGCGGCTATAAGGCCCTGCAGAACTGCAGTGGCAAAGCCTGCTCTTGATTTAGAGAAGAGAGGCAAATGATAATACTTTGTAAAAGTATGAACATAGCTCCAAGTAGCAGCTTCTAGAATGTCTTTGGTTGGAACTCCTCTGAGAAAGGCTGCTGAGGTAGAGGCAGCCCTGGTGGAATGTGACCTGATTCCCTTGGGCAGCAAGTAGCAGAAACGAATGCAGTGGCTTATCCACTTAGAAATAGTCTGCTTTCATATAGCCTTCTCCTCTGATTCTGCAGCAAATGCCACCAGTAGTTGCTCAGACTTTCTTAGAGATTTGTTCCTGTTTAAGTAGAATCTTAGCTGTCTGTGTACGTCCAATGAATGCAGAATCCGTTCCCCCTTGTTCTGCGGATTTGGGTAAAATGTTGGAAGGTGAATAGTTTGATTAAGAGCCACACTGGATACCAGATACCACCTTAGGCATAAAGGAAGGATTGGTCCTGAGGGACACCCTGTCCAGGTAAAATGTAATAAAAGGCTCCACAGCCATGAGGGCCTGTAGTTCTGAAACCCTTCTTGCTGAAGTGATTGCCAAAAGGAAAGCTGTTTTCCAAGATAAAAACTTTATATCCGCAGTAGCTGCTGGTTCAAAAGGAGGCAGGGTGAGTTTTTCCAGCACAAAATTGGGGTCCTATGCAGGAGTTGGTGATCTTCTGGTAGGCCTTAAATTTTTGGCCCCTCTAAGATACTGTTTTAGCAGAGGATGAGAAAAGATGGGAGGCTGCATTTTGTAATGAGCTGAGATGGCAGAGGCATGGATTTTTATTGAAGAAAAAGATAGGCCCTTGTCAAGCATCTCAGTCAAGTATTGCAATATCTCAGGAATATTTGGTTTTGCTGTGCCATTCCTTGTGCTTGGTTCCAAGCACAGAATCTCTTCCATTTATCAGCATAAGATTTTCTAGTACTAGGCCTTCTAGCTTCCAAAATGACATCCATCACCGATTTACTGAGAGGTGTTGTTTGAATAATTACATGATCAGCCATGCTGCCAGGTTCAGAGTTTGGAGCTGAGTGTGCAGAATTTGATAGTTCTGCTGAGACAGTAGATGAGGTATTTGAGGCAGGTACCAAGGAGGGAGTTGGGACATATTCCTTAGGATTGGGTACCAGTGCTGGCGAGGACAGTCCGGAGCAATTAGGATCATTTTTGTTTTTTCCTGTCTGACCTTTAGTAAGACCTTGGGGAGAAGAGGCAGAGGAGGAAAGGGGTAGACTGATAGTTTTTTCCAACTGAAGGATAGGGCATCCACTTTCCATGCTTGTCTGTGATAAGTCCTTGTGCAGAATTTGTCCAGTTGATAATTTTGGGGAGAGGCAAATAGATCTATGTCTGGACTCCCCCATTTTTGTGTTATTATGCTGAACACTTGTGGATTCAGTTTCCACTCGTGAGGGTCCATATGATTTCTGCTTAGGTCGTCTGCCAGAGTATTTTGTTTTTCTGGCAGGAATTGAGCTTGAAGATGTACTTGGTAAATCAAAGCTGTGTCCCACAATGCCATGGCTAGTCTGCAAAGGGGGTAGGAATGTGTACCACCTGCTTGTTTATGTACCACATAACCGTGGTATTGTCCATCTTTATCAGAAGTTGTCCTGGATGAAGTAAGTCATTGAAGGCTGTCAGAGCATTTTGAACAGCTAGCATCTCTTTCTGTTTGATATGCAGATGCATTTGTTTTGGGTTCCATATGCCCTGAATGCATCTCCCCACCAGGTGGGTCCCCCAAGCATAGTCTGATGCATCTGTAGTTAGTGTTTGGGTGGCAGGGGGTAGAGTGAATGACAGTCCCTTGTTTTGGTAACATGTCTCTGCCCACCAAAGAAACTCCTGTTGTAGGCATGGAATGAGAGGAATCATTGTTTCAGACTATGACAATGTTGACTCCATAAACTTTTTAGATACCATTGAAGTGTCCTCATATGCAGTCTTGCATATGGAATTAGTAGAATGCAGGATGCCATGATCCCCAAAGGCTGCAGAATTTGTCTTGCAGATAGCTGGGTTTTTGTTGCCATCTGTTTGAAGTATATAGTCAGTTGCCTTTGTCTGGCATAAGGTAAGCCATCTGGGCAGTTGTATTCAAGCTTACACCCAGGAATGTAATATTTTGAGAGGGTACCAGTTGTGATTTCTTTTTGTTTATTGTGTACCCTAGGCATGTCAGAAGCCTTTTTACAAATGCCAGATGTTGAAGAAGAATGTTCTTGTTCTCTGCTTGAATGAGACAGTCGTCCAAGTAAGGATAGGTTTGTATGCTTCTTTGTCTGCAAAATGCAATTACTGGTGCCAGGCACTTTGTAAAGACCCTGGGCACAGTAGATAAGCCAAAGGGCAGTCCAGGGAATTGGTAATGCATAAAACCTGCCTTGAAGCGGATGTATCTTCTGCACAATTCCCTTATTGGGATATGCAGGTATGCTTCCTTTAAGTCTAGAGTCGCTAACCAAGCGTCCTTGCCCAGCATAGGCAGTAGCTGTTGTAAAGTCAGCATTTTGAATTTTGGAATATCCAGGAACGTGTTCAAAATCGATAAGTCCAGTATTGGATGCCAGGCATTGTCGTTTCTGGGTACCAGAAACAGTCTTGAATAAAAACCTTGTCCTTTTTCCTGTTCTGGAACTGGTTGAATAGCCCCCACATCCATGAGGGATGTGACTTGTTTCTGAGCCTCTGCCCATTGATTTTGTGGCAGATCTGGCCAACCGCTTGGAATTGGCAAAGTATGGAAATCTGTACCCCTGGGATACTATGTTTAATACCCACTTGTCCTGGGTAATTAACTGCCAATTTTGAGAATGAAGTGCTAATTTCCCCCGCAAGGGGGCTGCTAAAAGATAAGTGCTTGGTGATGATAGAGGGAAGTCATTGAGACTGCTTACTGTAGGGTTGTGCTTTGTTTCCTCCAGATTTGGAGGTGGAGGCACCCCGTTGTTTTGACCTGTAAGAACCCTGTGATTGGCATCTAGAGCCTTTTGAGTACTTGGATTTGCCTTGAGAGGCTCTGTTGGACACAGGAAAGGACCGATTTTTAGTAGGCCAGTGCCTACTGAATCTGGGTGGCTGCCCTTGTAAGAAATCTTTTACAGTTTGCATAAATTTAGCTTGGTCTTCCATTTTCTTTAAAATCTATTCTGCCTTGTTACCAAACAGAGTATCATGCTGTAAAGGGGCATCCAACAATTTAGCTTTAACATGATCAGACAGACTTTGCTCCTTGAGCCAGGCATGCCTTCTAATCACTGATCCAGTAACTGTGGCCCTGCAAGAGGCCTCCAAGGAATCAAAACCACATTGCAAAGTATGCTTTCCAACCGGTTCTGCTGCATGCAATAATTCTTTATTTTCCACACAATCAGAAATCAACATCATTTTCTGTTTCAATAAGCCCATAACATGCTGTTGGATATTTAAGCATATGAAACTGGCAGTTTAAGGCCCTGATTTCCAAAGTTGCAGACGTATAAACCTTGTTTCCCCATCTATCCAGCGCCCTGAAATCTCTATCAGAGGGGGTAGGATTTTTGGCTGTAGAGGCCTTTACACCTTTGGGACCCTGTGAGATCGTTTCAGGATCAGCAGCAGGATTTTTGAATAGAAATTTTTGGGAGTCAGGAACCCTGTAATATCTGTCTGGCTTACTAGGAGGTAGGGAATCAGGAGCCATGCTTGATTCCGAAAACACATCAACAATATCCAATACAGGAGGTATAGCCAAAGCCCTATGCTGAGGAAGAAGGAAATCCCTAAGCCTCTTTTTTGATTCAGAGAAATCCTGACTCTCCCAATGAAAATGTTCCCTGAAAGTATGCAAGCTTTCTCCAAAAGAATAATCCTCAGGAGGAGATGCAGATGGGATGGATTCTTCTGCATCAGAATCCTCATAGGGTGGTATAGAAAATTCCTGATCAGAAGAGGAATCAGAAGAAATAGAAACCTGATCTGAAGATTCATAATCAGTGTATTGCCTAGGTCTCTTAGCAGGGTGGGTTGGGAACCCCTGATCAAGGCAATTAAGTCCTCAGCCATTTTGATCCTCTGTTTTTTAGGCACAGGGGCCTGAGCACGTGGCTCATGCATCGTTTTTTTAGACTTAGAAGATGTTTTTGATCTTGTTTTTGAAGCTGGTGTCGGTTTTATATAAAAATATTGAGGCCTGAAAACACCCTCAGAAGCTGGTTCCTGCTCAGTGGCTCTGGACCCAACCAAGGGAGAGACATCCGCGGGTTCAATATTTTGAGAATCTCATAGCATACCAGACTCCACATGGGTCTCGGTAGAGGCCTGCGACTCAAAAGTAGCGGGTATCAGGGGCTGCAAAAGCACCTCACTGAGAACCGGCGACTGGCTTAGCAGAAGCTTAGCCATCAGTTCTGGACCTCAACGGTCTGTCTCTGTCTTTTTCTTTGCGTTTTTTGTGAACTCCGGTAGTCGGATTGCTAACCGATGACATTTCACGGTAATTAAATCTAGATTCAAAATATTTTGATACAAAAATATACCGACGCTTAATAGTGCGTTGGTTAAATCTAGCACAAAACCAACAGCAAGGCACATTATGATCTGGGCCTAGGCAAGGAATACAGTACAAATGAAAATCCTTATGAGGTATTTGCTTCCCACAAGTAATGCAATTATTAACTTTTACTGACATCGGTAAGGAGCAAGAAAAAATTTTCCCAAAGGGGTACTTAGCTTTAGTTGATGACTTCGGTTCTGAAACTCGAATGTGAAAATTTCAGGAGTCAGTCGACTGGCACTTGCGAACTGCTTCTGCTTCGGGCACCACGCGGCAAGAAAGACTGAATAAAATGGCGTTGGCTGCATGTTTTACACTCCTGACGACCTGACGTCTTGGAAGAGGAGACAGCAACCGACACAGGACCCAAGACTTTGATATTCAGGCCGACTGAGGGCAACCTGCCAGCAGATTACCCAAATGTAATGACTGCAACAGTGTAACTTGAAGAACATCAGGGAAATCAAAAAAATAAGAAAAAGGAAAGAGAGAGAAGAGAAAAACATTTACCTTGTTAATGTCTCCCAGAGGTAAAAACTGAGAAGCAAATTATTTAGTGTCACAATAGTTTTAGATTTATATATCATAGTAATTTATCCTTGAGCTTTTTATTATCTTGTTCTTTAACAGACCATCCATTTTTTTGCTGCATGTCTCTTCAGACTTTCTGCAGACCAGTCCATTTCCTCAGTATCTGTTAAAATATTTTTTTTGAATAAAGTCTATAGCTTCATGTACAGAATTGAAGATCTTTTCACCTTCAGTCAGATATATTTTTATCCTAACCGGAAACAATACTTGTGCTTTAATGTTGGACTTTTTCAAGGATTTTATTAAAGGAACACATTCTTTTCTTTTGGAGATGACAGAAGAGGAAGAATCATTATCAAAACAAATGTTCTTTCCATTTATTTTGACAGGAGGATTTAACCAGGGAGATTTTAATACCAAATCCTTGTCCTGGGTGGATAAAAATCTAACTATTATAGATCTAGGAGTGGAGGAGTTACCAATAGATGTTGGTTTTGACAAAGAACGATGGGCTCTCTCAATTCCAAATGAAAATGATTCAGGCAGGTTTAATGTTTTGGTAACCAGTTGTTTAAAAACTGTACCATGTTACTACCCTCCTCCTTTTCTGGCACCCCATAAATTCTTATATTACTCCGCCTTGATCTACTTTTTAAATCTTCCACTTTTTCCAAGAGTATAGTATTCTGCTTAAGTAGGAATTCCTTGTGACTTTCACACTCAAGCAACCTGCCATCAATGTCATTCACAGCTTCTTCAATAGAGGAAATTTGTTCAGAATGTTTTTTAATTACCTCATTGAGTAGGTCCAGTTGTTTTCTGCTGTCTTGTTTTATATTATCAGTTTTATTCTCCAGCTTGTTCATTTTGATTGAAAGTTCCTGAATATTTGTAATTATGGGATTGTAATTCCTTTTTCATCACATTCTTCTGGTGAGTGTTCTTTGAGTTACTTATATCTGTGTCACTTGTAGAAGAACTTCTGACAGGAATAATAAAGGTAAACTATACATCAAAACAGATTTTCTTTGAAAAACAACAAAACGGATAATAATCTACTTTCTTAAAGTATATTTGAACAAGTTTCTTCCACAAAAATATAAAATTTCCTGTCAGAATAATGAAGAATAGGCAAGATATCCCTGTCATGGTATTTAAAAAAATGTTAATTTCTTCATCAAACTGAAACAAACACCATGTTTTTAAGGGTCTAGCATTTATTTAAGCTAGTGCATAATACCATGGTTGGTTACTCTGGCTATTTATTTGATATATCACATGATGAACTTACTTCAATATAAACTTAATGTGCAGGTATCTCATATGACTGCACCTGTCAAAATTATCATCTAAGTTACACCATTTAGTTATGTACCATCTTATAGCTTAATTTTGGTCAAATGACATATTAAGTTCAGCATTACTCATTAACAATTTGCAAATTACATGCTGGACTGAGACGCTGGACTCGTTGTTATGATGATGTTTAAAATGTAAAGTTTTATAACTGCCATTTGGATGGAATAACTGTTTTTTTCACAGAAAAAATATATTTTACAGCATAAGCAAAGACAGCATTCAGTTACAAATAAATAGAATCTGGTAAAGAAATAGGCTAGCCATCAAACTGTAGCAAGTACCCATATTTGGTAAGTGAGTGCAGAGTTCTACCAGTAATAATTTGCTCTAATAGTCCTTTTAACTATTTCAAGGCCGCATGCAAAAGCATTTGGTGCTTCAATTATGTGTTAAATCGTACAGTTTAAAGTTATTTTTGCTAAATCATATATGCATGCCTATGGACAGTTCACCTGAAGGCTTACACAAAAGTTAAATAACGTTGCTTTGAATACATTTCCTTTCTCAAGAATGTATTTCCTTCATGCAAAACTATCCTCATACTTCTTCATATCAAAAAAGCATGACAGCAACTTCTTCCATGTTTGGCATTTCTACCCTAGTCAGCTTCCTTAGGATGTACCATGTAGGGCTGAATGAAATTTCATGATACTTTCTTTAGACATTTGTCTCCCTCAATGTTACATCTTTTATCACATTTGAACTTTTGTCAAGGAAAACACATATTTGAAGGAACCCATAGCTTCTTTAATTGTTTTTATTTCACATCCACTAGTATAACAAAGCCATGCATTGTCATTTACAGCTGCATTCTTTCCCTCAGCAAGGTTCCTAAACATATTGATTCTTTTGTATTTTGAAGTTGAAGGTACCTGATAAACAACTGCAACTTCACTAATTAGCTGATTTTACAAGCCATGACATATGATACCCTGAGCTGACTCAAGGAAGGAAGACGAAATAAATAGGACTTGAAACTCACAAAATTCTATTTTTTAAAAGGATATGCTAAGTTTGCTATTTCTTTACACTTCTGCAAGATCTTTTTACAGATTTTCTAACACATATTTAAGAAACAAATGTGATTGACAGTGACAAACTTAAAAGATACTTACAGAAACAATCACCATACTGCATCAGTTCAGGGGAGTGTGATATTTGAATTGACACTTAATGGAATAGTAGTTTGATAATGAAATTAAGCATGGTACTTGACCAGTGATTATAAAGCTGTAGCAGCAGCATCGAAGCCTGTCTTGCTGTATCTGCCTTGTTATACACTTTTACTTACCGTGATGGCATCACGGAAATTTACTTGACTTTGCACCAACCTGGTAGAATGTCCTTTGAATACACTACTAAAAGGCTCTAAAACTAACTGGAACTTGTTCAGCAATAAACTAGTATGCTTATTGAAGTTGTGTTCAGAGCACAGCCCTGTTCACAACAATGCTACTCTGAAACAGTTACTCCCTTTTTTGGAAGTCAGTTACTCATAATGTTAGCTGGTAGCATAAAAATAGTATCATGTGTTCTGTGGAACAGCAAAAAGAATTTGAAATGTCATATTTTGTACTTGTTGAAGCAAGTATTTTGTTTTGCATCTAGCACATTTCATACCTTGCCTTCAGTACAACATAGTGTGCATTGTTTAATAAAATAATCAGTTTTTGTAGTTTTTTATAGGTCACATAATTTCTACTACAACAGCATAAATAATGCAGAATACAATTCCAAGTATCAGGATAATCAGTAATGGATACAACAGCAGAGGGACATTTTGTTTGCTTTTGGTGGCTATATAAAAACAGCATAAAAATGCAACTTACTAACTTCACCTATTTTTACTAGATGGTTTTACTGCCATTCCTTTATCAGGATCATGTTACTTTCAATACTTTCAGCTTGTAATGTAGAGTTCAATAATGAATAATAATAATAATGAACTTAATTCTAATCTAATTTTAATCTAATAATGAATGTGTGTTCCCTCCTCTGTTAAAGATGGTGCATCAGGCTGATGAAGATGTGGTTACTTTATTGTCAGTGCATCACACTGTATTTTCTGTTCTTATGCATCTCATTTAGTTAAAGACCACTGGTGCCTAGCAGACATTATTGACAATAGCAGTTATGTTGTTTTTGCAGTGTATTCCTGACTCTGAGAGTTCCATCACTTTTTACAATCCAACATGAAGAAACAAAATACAAATCAGCAGTGCTGATATGATACTCAAATTTGTTGTATGATTACTTATGTCTAGTACATTCTTAAGTTTCATTATACAGGCAGGGATGTGGACATCTATCTGTCACAGTACACATGCATCACTGTGGCCATTGTTTAACCTCCTAGATTTCACATCTAATTTTGACATTAATCACTGGTGCAACTATTAAAGGCAATCGCCAATTATCCTTGAGTTGTGAGGGTAGCGTAACAAAAGGACATGCTGGTTCTTTACGTCTTGCTAGCAGACAAATTTAATTGTGCAATGGGTATCTGCTTTCTACAATAAAAACCTACTAAACTGTGTGGCAATTATCAAGATGCCAGTAGTTATCTTGTCTACTCTCACTGCTGTTGGAATGTACATACTGCTGAGGAACAACTAACTGGGTGACTGAATGGAACTAGTATTAATACCCTGTATTAATATTAACAGAAATATCATTCCAAAATACTATGAATGGTTTAACTATTTTCATTTTATTAACTGCATTATACTTTTGCATATAATTAAGATTCAAATGTTGTTGTTGTGTCTTTCGGCTTTTCCCGGTTAGGGGTCACCACAGCAGAACTCCTGTCTGCTAATGATTGGCAGTAGATTTTTACGTGCCGAGTTGCCAGCCCATTCACACATGTCTCCACGCAGAAGACGCTCTAACTGAGAATCAAACCGGACAATGTCTTACTGTGAGGTGACATGATTCATATGATTTCATATAAAAAAGAACTAATTATATAATGTTTCTGTATTAATATCAGTAGTACTGCAAATCCTAATACAGTCAGCCTGGGAGGATACAGTTGACAGATCATACTGCTTTTCCAGGGATGGTCTACACTTGTTCAGTTTTGGCTTTCAGATATTGGCTAAAACCTTGTCCACCCCCATAGTGCCATTTTCAGACATTGCCAACTTGATAAACCTTCTGACTCAGCAAAACCAACCCAAGAAAATCTAATGCTAAGAGTCTCCATAAGAAACTCTACTTCCAGCAAGCTCTCCTCATCCTGGAAAATGCAAATGTTTGAACAGTTACGGAGACATAGTTTAAAGCCAGACAGAGCACTCCAGCAGTTGTTATTGTTGTGTCCGGTTAGGGGTTGCTACAGCGGAACTCCGGTCCGCTAATGATTGGCAGTAGATTTTTACGTGCCGAGTTGCCGGCCCTGACGCACAACCTTCAACGAAGGTACGCCCATTCATGCATGTCTCCACACAGAAGACGCTCTGGCTGAGAATCGAACAGGACAACGTCTTACTGTGAGGTGCGGGGCTATAAAGCCTTCCACAGATTTAGACCAGCTACTGCACAGAATGCGGAAAAAATACAGTTGTCTCAATTTTCATCAAAAGCAAACACACCTCAGTGCTGGTCAAACAGTATGACAAGCTGGAGCTTCTCCATGTCAAAATTACCATAGGCAAAGTCCCATAGCATATCCTTGCAAGCTACAGTCCCCTCCTATGGCTCAAGAAACCCATAACACATACTTAAATGTACTGGAGATACTCCCAATTCAACTTAACACCATATTCACAGGTTAAAGATCCCACTATAAAATGGGAGTTATACATGACCCCAAACATGCAAGCCTAGAGATGTCTGGACTTTGTAAACACAAACACCCTGAACCAGCTAGTCTGTACGCTCACTAGGATTGTTACCATTCTTGACCTGGTCCTCACAAACATGGGAGAATGTTGCACCTCCCTTTCCCCCCAGTGCAATGTTCTCACTGGTCAGGTTGGACCATAAAGGCTGTATCCTTCGAAATAAAAATAAAATTCTACTAATAAGTGGCACCATAGTAAAATTTCAAGCCCCCTCAAACCTTAACAACACTGCTGTCTATGCTGAATTGTTCAGAAAAACCCTGAACAATCATGTTAATGCTGGCATTGAGACAGCTGTACCTATCTGGAATAAGCACAGGGCAAACTCAAAAAAACAAGTCATCCTGGTGGAATCCTAACATCATCAGGTTATATAACAAAAGGAAGAAAATCATGGCAAAATTAGAAAGTGCAATGCCTAGCAAGGAAAAACTGCTTCATCAATCTAAACATCAATTCAGGGGGCTAATCAAGTCTACCAATACAAAATTTAAGGCCAATGACTATCACAAGGCATAATTCAGCAATGTCCACAACCTCAATGGCAATACACAACAATGTGCTAAACCAAATGCAAATGGAGCCACCTATACTGCGCTGGAAGATACGGCAAATCTACTGTTTGACACATTTAGCTCCAATTTTGCATCCCCTTCACTCCATATACCTCTCAGTAAAAACCCTAAGTCATAACACTCCCAACTATCACTACAGAAGAGGTACTCAATGCACTCTCCAAGACCAAGAACATTGGATTTATGGGCTCTGATAATATTTCAGGCTGCCTCCTCAATAACATGGAACATAATCACTATTTAACTGTAGCCTCTAGACAGGCTTTCTGCCAAGCGAATGGAAGACTACAGATGACATTTCCCTGCACAAGCACGAGCCATCTACGGATCCAGCTACAGACCCATATGTCTGACAAGTCTCATATGCAAAGCCATAGAAATAATCATGGAAATGATAAACAATGACATAGGAAACCTTCAGTCACTGGATAAAACCCAGTTTGGTTTCGTCAATAGCTTGTTAGTCCCACTCAATCTGGTGGACTTCTTCAAGATGGTTACCAACACAATAGATGAGGGCAAAATGCTACATAATACATACACTGATCTTGTGAACCATATGACACAATAACCCACTTGGACATTGTAGAAAAACTCACAAAAATTAGGTATAACCCACTGGATAGCCAGCTGCCTCAAAGATGGTATCCCAAGAAGTTAAGATAGGTGAGTCTACCTCTACAAAATGGCCAGTCACTAGCGGAGTTCCTCAAAGCTTGGTGCTGGCGCTGCCCTTTTTTGGTATCTACTCCTCTGAAGTCAAGGACCTCTGGCTGACAAAGATCGCAGATGATTACAAACTAGGCGCAGTAATAGAATCCCCCAAAGACACAAGTACCGTCCAAGAAGGCCTGACACAGACCATAACTGATGCCAGAACCAAAGTCTAAAACACACAGCTAAGAAATGCACAATAGTACCCTTTGGGAAGACGGCTACCTCTGGAAACTACCACATCGATAATACACCACTAAGAGTAGACCTTGTGGTTAGGGCTTTGGGAAACCATGCAGACAGTAATGTGGCCTTTGGCCATCATGTATCTATGACAGTAAGGAAATCATTCTATGTTGCACAACTTAAAAGCAAGGGTATAATATCTAGGTCCAAGGATGTCATTGTTCTTCTGTACGTGGCCCTCATTATGCCAGTCATTGAGTACAACACCCCCTACAGTATGCACCTGACCAGGCATATGTAACAAATGGAGTGACCACAAAGGTTTCTCACAAAAAGAATACAGGGTATAGACATGTTCAATGTGGACTGCCTCGAAGCTCTATCCCTGTACCTGGTCTCTTACAGACTGCTGAGAGGTGATTTTATGCCTGGACTACAAATCATCCTCTGATCCCACTCTGGTGGTTCCTGTTGAACATCCGCAAAAGAAATAATATAGGAATTACATGCTCTAGGGACCTAAACTTCATCTGCAGCATAAATACGACATGTTGGAGTGACAGGTATGTGCCTCAAGAGACTACCGCTCCTCTGGAACAGGCTTCCCATCCATGTGATGCATAGTTCTTCCATAACCCAATTAAAGCATGATTTGGACCACTGGATGGGGAATCAGAAATTTACCCCTTGTCTGGCACTTACATCTCTTTTAGACAGAGGCAGTCTGTAAAAGCTTAACCACTCATGCTTAAGCCTACACATACCCCTTAAAATAATCCTAGGATATCAAAACTTGTTAGATACATTGCTGAAGCATGTCTAGGTTTAAAAAGCCCCCTTTGGGTAGTTAACCTAGTAAGCACCTATGAACATCATCAATGAACTGCCTGCAGGCCAAACTAAATGCACTATTTTGGCACAGTAAGGCATTTGTTTACTTAAATTTAGATTTGACATATACAACTTGATGATCACTTCTCTAATAATACTAGCAGTACTTTTTACAGCATCTTTATTACAGCATAATATGCCCACTTCCATCAAATAAAACATTGCTGTTACCCGGAGATTATAATTACAATGCTCACTGCCAGTATATCCAGTTAAAAAGGATCAGTAACCTCATTCACATGAAAAGATAAAACACAAATTTGGTCAATGAATGCAGAAAGTGCAGTAAATTTTCTAGATTCACAAAGTTGTATTCATCAAACTTTTTTTTTCAAGAACATTATATATGTTACATTTACACTTGCAGTAGTATAGCTACTTATGGATCATGTCACCTGGAGTTAATTCCTAAGGTAAATAATATCTCTGCCCCATAAAATAAAATATTTGGAATAGTTCACAGCCACTTTAGATTCAATGAAATGAAAAGTTTCAGTAGAAATTTTACACACAGAAGTACTTTCATTTGGTCACAATGAAGGAAATAATTTACAAACTTGATGAAAAAGTACTGGAGATGGAACAGTTCTTCACTTCTTTTTTTCTAGATCCTCTTTCCCTCTGTGCCTGTTGATCTTCACACCTCCTCGCATAAGTCTTGAGCCCATTTTCCACTGTCACTAGGTAACCCTAGCATGGAACCCAAGCCAGCTGCAGTAACTGTCTTACAGGCAACCATGGATGTAGCTTGTTCTTTCATATGGATCTACTAATGTGGGCTCTTAGGAGTTTTCTAATGGTCACAATCCCACCCTTGGGTGGCTGACATGGGTACTTAAATCATTATTGGGGTCTATTTGCACACATGTTAATTAGGAATGCTGTTACTGGCTTGGTAGAACCAAGATCATGTTCCTCAGTCTTGAGTCTTTCACCATCATTCATCACCATGACATTGCTTGCTGGTGGTAGAACAGCACAATGTGAACACTCTGCCCCCAAGAACGGGGGAGCCAGTGTCAGATACTCATTCTCTTCCCACCTCTAACTGGCTCCTGCAGTGCTCTCGCTGCTACTAAAACTTTTGTTGTCTGGATCACAGTCAGAGCTTTAGCCTGCTATACCAAAGTGTCAGGTTTCTCTTTATTTATTTTACAAAGCAGTTTCTTTTTCATAATTCAAGGACTGGAACTAGGACTGTGGTAATAACCTACAAAGTGATAACTACAGAAATTCATGGGTTCTAACAAAGCTTATGGCAAAGAAGACCATTTAGAAGCTCATCCATATTACCCAGTATTGCTGGGAAATTAATTGTGCCCCCATTAAGCAGATTTTCTCCATCCATCCTAGGTGAAAAGTTGCAGTCATCCAAGCTATGTTAAAAAGTTGCCATTGTTTTAGATGTATTCTGCTTGCTATGTAAGGGAAGCATTGGGTTGTGCCAGCTGTTACTGTAAGGTTGTGGTTAGGGTTTAGATATCTAGAGTAGGTATTTACTTTATCACTGGTTCTATAAGATGAAGGAGTTCAGAGTGTTGGGCCTTTCACAGCATGGCAGGCTAAGAAGAGATCACCCCTCAGGAGCCTAAATATGACTGAGTAAAGGGATAGGGCCTTTATTATAGTAGCTAAGGGGGAACTAAGACCTGAGATGCTTTTGAAGAAACAATTACATTTCTTGAGTTGATTTAGGTGCTTAGTAAGGGGCATGCTGAAAGGGGCATTATATTCGGTGAAGGGGCTAATAAAGAAGCACTGAACTGAAACTATAATTTCTTCGGACCTTGAAGAAATACCATGAAGTATAAGCTGTGCAAGTCAGAAGAATTTTCTAACTTCAGCTGGGACATGTACCCACATACCTGATGATGTGTTTAGATTTAATTGGAAGGTTACACTGGATTTACCAAAGGAAACAATGCCACATTTATTTCTTGGCACTACAAGTAAGTCCATGATTAACACTCTAATCACTCACATGTCCCAGCTCACGCTGAAGAATGGTATTTGATAACCGCTCATAGTTTATCATCAGCAAATGTAGCCAACCACAGACACTTGATATCAGCATCTCATATCACAGAAGTGTATGCTAAAGATAGGAACTGTTCAGCTTTGTCTAATAACACAAGATTGTATAACCTGGTTCTTTATGCAAAACTGCTAATCTCTGTTCATTTTGACGTGGCATCTTTACTCAAAGTTTATGTCCTAAAAGCTTGATATTCTTTCCAGAAACTATATTTTGTAACATAATTTGTGCATATTTCTGTAACCAAAGACCTACTAGTGGTTGTCTCCTAGTGACAGTTTATGAATGTGCATGTAAGTTCAGTATATTAACAGTCACTTCATTTCTTGTGTCCCATTTAATTTCTACTTCCCAGACTTCAGAAAGTCTACATTTTCCCTAATACCTCCCTTTTGGTAATTGTATTTCCCAACCTACAAGGAGTTTTTTTTTTAATTGTGGAGGTACACACTCTTTATACACAGCATAGAGCCAATACCATTTCTGCCTAGCATTCACTATCATCAGTCATTCTATTTCTTTACTCACTTGCTGATGTAGTACAATACACTTGTTAAATGAATAACAACTGATGTGCAGATACATAGAAACCTGCTGTTTTTCTTGATCTGTTATTTAGTTGATCTGCTGTTAGGGTTATCATTTTGTCCATTCATGTAAAGTGTCTGGAAGTAGTAGTTTTTCATATCTGAGCAAACCATTCATTCAGTCTACCAATCCAGCTGTTTGTGGCTGGGATAGTGTATGTAATACCCATCAAACTCCAAGTTTTTAGCTTACTTTTGCACTTCATCATCCATAAAATGGGTAATGTGATTACTTTGTATTTCACATGGTGTTTCATATATGGAATACAACTTTTCCAGTCTTTTTTCACACAGTTAACTTCATTTGTCATAATACCTGACTGTATCATCAATATTCTAGAAAATAGATCAACCATAGTTTGGCAATACTTTAGATTTTGCTCTAAAAGGTCCATTAACATCGATCTGACAAATATGTCCTGGCTTTTCAGTCTGTGAGTAATCTTCCACATGGATTCAGCTGAAGCAGTCATTGTTTCATGATCTCGCAAACTTACTGATTTTAACCTATTTTATTTATCTATTAAAAAATGTTATCTGTTCTGAGAGTGTTGTTGGAGAAATACAGAGAAGGTCAGAAGGAGTTGCATTGTGTCTTTGTAGACTTGGAGAAAGCATATGACAGGGTGCCTAGAGAAGAGTTGTGGTATTGTATGAGGAAGTCGGGAGTGGCAGAGAAGTACATAAGAGTGGTACAGGATATGTACGAGGGTAGTGTGACAGTGGTGAGGACTGCAGTGGGAGTGACAGATCTGTTTAAGGTGGAGGTGGGATTACATCAAGGATCAGCTCTGAATCCTTTCTTATTTGCAGTGGTGATGGACAGGTTGAGAGATGAGATCAGCCAGGAGGCCCCGTGGACTACGATGTTTGCAGATGACATTGTGATCTGTAGTGAGAGTAGGAATCAGGTTGAGGAGACTTTGGAGAGGTGCAGATATGCTCTAGAGAGCAGAGGAATGAAGGTCAGCAGGGCTAAGACAGAATATATGTGTGTAAATGAGAGGGAGGGTAGAGGAATGGTGAGGATGCAGGGAGTAGAGTTGGTAAAGGTGGACGAGTTTAAGTACTTGGGATTAACAGTTCAGAGTAATGGTGAATGTGGAAGAGAGGTGAAGAAGAGAGTACAGGCAAGGTGGAATGGGTGGAGAAGAGTGTCAGGAGTGATTTGTGACAGACGGGTACCAGTAAGAGTGAAAGGGAAGGTCTACAAGAGGGTAGTGAGACCAGCTATGTTATATGGGTTGGAGACAGTGGCATTGACAAAAAGGCAGGAGTCAGAGCTGGATGTGGCAGAGTTAAAGATGTTAAGATTTGCAATCAGTGTGACTAGGATGGATAGGATTAGGAATCAGTATATTAGAGGGTCAGCTCATGTTGGACAGTTTGGAGACAAAGCAAGAGAGACAAGATTGCGTTGGTTTGGACATGTGCTGAGGAGGGATGATGGTTATATTGGGAAAAAGATGCTAAGGATGTAGCTGCCAGGTAAGAGGAATAGAGGAAGGCCTAAGACAAGGTTTATGGACATGGTGAGAGAGGACATGCAGGTGGTTGGTGTGACAGAGCAAGATGCAGAGGATAGGAAGAAATGGAAAGAGATGATCCGCTGTGGCGACCCCTAACGGGAAAAGCCGAAAGAGAATGATGATCTGTTCTACATTGTATCTTCTACTTTTCCCAAATAAACATTAATTTCTGCCTACTTTACTCATATTCTCAAACTCTAGACATTAACCCCCCCCCACACACACACACACACACACACAAAACACACGCATTCCTTGCATCCCAGAAAGGATATAAGACAACCTAACTCCCTTCCTTCATAGAAAATACTTCTTTTCTACCTACTCTCTACCAGCTTTCAGACTCCAACACCACTAAATATCCTTCTATCCAGCAACTTGTTTTTTTCCTTCTTAATCCCTACTTCCCCACTACCTGCCAATCCTCTTTATGTAATCATGCTACTACTTAGCTTATCTTTTACTCTTTTACCATGTCTCTATAACAGCTCTCAACATATCTCCAGCTCTGTCCCAACCAACTATTCATACTTTCTCCCTATACTCTCCACACATCACACCAAACGTTTTTAATGATGCTCTCACCTTTACTCCATATATAGACTGATTTACTTCATTTCAACTCAAACTAAAACAAAATTAGCTGGAAAAATACTCTAAAAAAAAAAGCATCAATAATTCCCCAATATACCAAAATCATTGTAGGAGGAGACATTCATCCTAATCCTGACCCCACCAATCACAATGAACATCGAGACAATTTTTCTTTTACACACTACTCTAACCCTACAATAATTACTCCCAACCCCTGTAATCTAACTTTTGCTGTTATAAATGTTAGAAGCATAAGAAATAGAACTGCTGAACCACATGTTTGGATTACCCAACATAAGCATGACATTCCTGCTGTAACTGAAACTTGGCTTACACCTTGCATAAATGACTCCAAAATTACACCACCTGGCTATAATATTATCTGTAATGACCACATGACGAGGAAAAGTGGTGATATTGCTTTAATATTTCCCACCAACTACCATATTTCCCCTTAAAACAAAACAATACCAAAATTCAATTCAGCAGAGCTTCTTATATCTTTCCTGAAATTAAACAATTATAAATAAATATGCATTACTGGTCTTTACATCCATCCTGCTATTCAGGAAGGTACCCTACACTGGATATCCATAATAGTTCCACAATAAATAATACAATAAGTGATGTGAATGTCATTTGGTCAAAGATAAAGTCTAACTCCCTTACATCGAGTGTGAACTTATTTTGTTTCACATAAGTAATTAATAGCCCAGCAGATTACAGCAAGGCATCAAATTCCCTATTAGACTGGATCCTAGTATTAGACCCTAGCAAATACACCACCTCAGGTACGATGTCTGACTGTCTTGTTTATCATCTTCTAGTTTATACAACCAGACATCACAGGTCATAACGGAGAACTGTAAAAAGGGGAAGAATCTAAGTATGGTGTGGATAGACTATATAAAAGTATTTGACAGTATCCCACATTCATGGATAAAAGAGTGCTTAAAAATGTATAAAATACACCTTACATTGATTGCATTACAGCAACCAAGAAATAGTGGCAAAACACTTTGCAGTTAAGCCATGATAAGGGACAAACTATTATTCCAGGGATAACATTTCAAAGGGGAATATTCCAGGGTGAGTCTGTCACTGCTGTTCATTTGTTTTGCCCTTAATTCATTAAGCTGTCTACTTAACAGATTAGTTCATGGCTACAATTTGGCTCCCAGAAAACAAAAAAGAAGAACAGAAAAAAAGTGTAAAGACTTCTCATCTTCTTTTTGTAGAGGATTTAAAACTGTATAGTTCATCAGATGAGGAACTGAGAGCACAACTGCATGTGATCAAAACTTTTTTAGATGATATCAGAATGTCATGTGGTCTTGATAAATGCAAAAGCAACATTTAAAGCAGGAAAACTGCAGCACCAAGAAAACATCAGTTTGGGACAGGAATGTGATATACAAGAGCTTGAGCAAGAGGAAGTATATAAATATCTGAGAACTGATGAAGGATCAACAATAAAACATGAACAAATGTGAATAAAACTTAATAAGGAATATTTTAGAAGACTAAAATTAATACTGAAAACAGCTTTGACATCTAGGAACAAAGTCCAAGCAATAAACCAATTTGTCTTCCTGTTCTAACTTTCAGTTTTGGAGTGACTGACTGGCCCCAAAAGGTGTTGGATAGGTTAGACAAGAAAACAAGGATGATTCATGCTCATCAAATGACTTACAAAAATCAATGCATACCAAGATTAGATATTCCCTGTTCTGAAGGAGGTATGGGCCTCCTCTGATTACATGTATAGATCTGCAGTCGTGGGACTGCATACAAATCTCCAGACCTCAAAAGAACCAAATGTAGTGAAAGTTTTGAAACATGAGGAGAATAAGTTTAAGATGACTTCCCTGCTTAATTTAGCAGAAGCATATCGACATCAAGCAGGAATGGAAATCAAACCAGAAGTAGATAAAAATCAGGAAGCAACTGAATGTGCCAAAAAACAAAAGAATATAAGTTGAAGGATCAGATGAGAAGGCAAGAAACGTGGAAAATGCATACATATAGTTGTAAGTATAGAAAACTCTTGGAACAACCTCTTGTTGATCAGGAATGGTTAAGGAAAGGTGAATTTAAAACCAAAAGATGAAAGGTTAACACTGGTGGCCCAAGATAGTGGACTATGTACACACTGGTTTACAAAGTCCACTGAACATGTGGGAGAAAGAGACAAAGTGTAGGTTTTGTAAAACAGAAATGGAAACAGTTGCGCATCTTGTTGCTGGTTGTGATATACTAATGGCAGAAGGAATGTACACTGAAGGACATAATAATGTGGCAAGACTGTTACATTGGGAATTTTGCAAACATTATAATATTGAAGTAGCTGAAAAGTAGCCACAAAACATCATAGAAAATGATGAAGCTTATATTACTTTGGATCTTCCATTACCAACAGTTCAAAAAATAGACATGAGAAAACCAGATATAGTAATCCAAGAAAAGAAGATAAAAGTAGCATTGATCATTGAACTTGTTACATCCAGTGACTACAGTGTCTTATGTACAGAGAGACACAAATTCATAAAATATCAGAATTTGCAGGCAGAAACTAGGGCAATGTGGAAGAAAGATACCCAGACGGTTGCAGTAGTTGTAGGAACAACGGGTCTTATAAAAAAGAATTTGCAATCATTCTTAGATATGTTACCGATACATGTAACCCTGTATGACTTGCAGAAGGAGTCATTATTGGGCACATTGCGGGTGCTGTAAAGAGCACTTCTGGCTAACATCAAAGATTGAAACAATACTAATTTCATGAACTTTAATCATACTTTGACTTAGGAATGGGGTCCATTCCCATCATGGTATTAGAAACCCAAAAGACTTTGAGAAATTAAAAAAAAAAAATGGTCATCTCACACATACACTTACAGCATGTTTATAAAACAGCACACAACCTTTCCAAGTTTAAACCAGAAATGTTCAATACTAACCTATCATCCATTAACATGAACTTTCTAAAAATCCTCCCCCTTAGATGGTGCTGTAAATAAGTTTAACACAACTTTTCTGAATATCCTAAAGAGCCTTGCACGTCCTAGAAGGAAAAGACTAAAACAAATAATGCAATTTGGCTATCCACAAATGTAGAATGCTAATGCAGGATACAGAAAAAGCATGATAAGTATGGCAAAAATATAAAACACCACAATATCTTGAAAACTTCACAATCCTACTAAAAGGCAAATTAATGAAGACAAAAAGCTATACTATAATAACTTTTAGAATAATGGTTAACACAACCTTAAAAAAATTCTGGATAGCCATTAAAGAAATCTTGCATCCCGGCCAAAAATGTAACCCTAACCCCTCTCAAATAACTCATCACATGAAACCACAATATGATTGAACTCTTATTTCACAGAAAGTATCACATCTCTAACCAAGGATTCCCAACATCTAATCCTAACCCTGACCAACAGCCATGTAACACCACATCCTCTTTCATCTTCAAACCTATGCCCGCATCCTATACAAAACTACTCTTAAACAAACTCAAACCGTGCTCAGCTGATGATCTGCCAAGAGAATATCTTAAAATAGTAACTGACAGCACTGTCTACCCTGTCTTAATCTTTACAAATAGGTCAATCCAGGATTCCCACATTCCAGCTCTCTGGAAAGTCACACATTATCCATCTTCACAAAGGACAGAAATAAGGAGGAGACTAGTTTGCCATTGTCTCTAGCTTTATTGACAGCATCTATATGGGTTAGAAGTACAGTGTTAGTACTGTGGGAAGGACAGACACCATGTAGTGTATAGTATAGGAATTCTTCTTGCAGAAGACAGATTAGCAATTGTCTTTGAATACATTTTTAAGTATTTTGGAGAGGGGGATAAGACTGCTATAGATCTAAATATCTGTTGAATTTCCTCCTTTGTGCAGAGGGATATGGTGTGACTTTATCAGACAGGAAACGTGGGATTATAAGGACGGAGACAAGATAGGCAATGTTACTGGCTGCTATTTTAAGGTATTTGCTTGGAAGATCATCAGCTGAAGTAGAGCGTGGTTTGAGTTTAAGAGTAGTTTTATATAGGATGTGGGCATCTCTATCAGCTTTATCGGGGCAGTAGGCTGGCTACCAGGCAAATTACAGGCTGTGATAAAAACATCCCCCAGTGCTTTAAGAACATGATGAATTGAGGTAGGTTCTGTAAATTCCATTTGCAATTAATCATTAATACTTCCTCAGAGACTGTAGAATATCATTATGTTCCCAATGAAACATCAGATTCATTCTGGAAATACTTTCAGAGAAAGAGAAGCCTTCAAAGGGTCTGGCCAATGCTACAATCTCTTCAGAATCTGTACCAGAAATATTAGAAGACAAAAACAATATCTATCCCTTCACAATCATTTTGTGATGTAAAAACTTGAAAGTCTTCAGTGAATGAAGATTCTCTTTTTCTTTTACCACAAATAGCTGAACTGGAATGGTCAACAGCCTGAACTAAATCCTGAGCTAAGGCCCAATAAATCACTCTTGTTCAAAGTGACAAAGACTGGGGAAAAATGTGTGTAAGTTTTGACTTCTTTTTGGCAGGAATTTCTGAAGAAGCAGACCCACCTTTGTCAGGAATAGCCTACCTATGGATAGGCATAACATTCTAGCTAGGCAGAATGGCATTCCCAGCCCCTTTTTTCAAAATCAACAAGAGTGGCTCTCCCTTGTCCACCAAGGCCACTCTAACAGCTGTAGAGGACATCTCTAACCCCTGGTCCATGTTATCTATAGCGACTATGTCAGTGGGAGCCAAGAAAAATGAATTTTGTAACGAACCAGTAATGGCCAAAGTAGAGCCACACATCTGCGACTGAGGCACCTTAGCAGCCTGATGTGGTGGCAAAGGCTGTTTAGTAACCTTCTATTTTTTTGTAACTGAAAGAAGGAACTACCAAGGAATAAGCAAATTCTTCCATTGTTAAGCTGAAAAACATCCTGATTCCTGGGGAAGCATGACAGCAGCGGTCAGTAAAAGAGGTAAGAAGTAAAAAAGTAACTTTTTCCCCCATAACAACAAAGTAAAAAGCACTCTGAACACTTATAAGTAATTTATCACAACTTTTACCACAGAATAAGTAGTTTTAAATAAGCTTTAACTTTCTACCACAAATGTAGAAAAATGTAATGCTCACATTTAAAAGTAATTAAAAGTCATGTGACAGCCAATTAAAAACAATAAAAATGAACAATTTCTGTCTGAAAATGTAAAGTGGAAATTTTTCCCCGAAGGAAATTTATCTGCCCAGCAATGGAACAGAGGTAGTTGACCATCAATACTCAAAAGTCTGCAAGAGGAATGCTCTTTGGCAGCAGGAAGGCTCTGAAGGACTTGGCACTCAAACATGTGTTTATAGCCAGGTTAGCTAGAGCTGACTAATGGTATGGGTGTATGGAAGGTGACCTGAAAGCTTCAGAAGCTGTTCAGCTGTTACATTCTTAGCAGGATATAACCCGTATAGCCAAGGTTACTGCAGCAGTGATCCATATGATCTTATTAATTTAGTTTCATCAACCAAAAATAGTCATGCCACTTGGAATGAAGCAGTTATGGTTTAAAGTTTAAACACACTAATCTCTCTCAAACAAAGAAGGTATTGACAGCAGAACACTCTAGTAACATCTAATAAATTAACAGCAACAAAAAGAAAAATCAGCAATTATATTAATGCTTTAAGACACTTTTGAAACATAGGAAATAACATAAAATGATGCAAAAACCACAATCAGTCTTGATCATCCAACCTCCTACTTCCTGAAGGTAAACTGACATCACACACATTATGATGATCTCTCAATCACTAATGAATAAATGTGGCCTATGGCCTCCACAACTGAGCATGTCTTACACCTGACATAAATGTTACTCATCTCAGTAACATGTCTAATTTCATAATAGAAAAGATGAGTGAGAAGGAAAATAAAAGTCTTATATTCATACACGTCTTGTAAGTTCAAAACAAAAACAAATATGTAAGTAGGACAAGAGGCTATCCATCAAATGATAAACATGAGCCATCAAAAGTTTAACATGAGGCAGTGATGGGGGTAATACAGACTTCCACTTCTTAGTGACAGACTTTAGAGACAAACAGAAGTACGGAAATAAGCTATGCTTATATTTCTCCTGGATCTTTCACTCATCTTCTTTATCTGCTTCAGTTTATCCACCAAACCACCTATGCATATAAATTCACCATTTAGGAGTCAGAAAATTTCTCTAAGCTGAGCCGATGTGATTACTCCACCCAGGATAACAGGTTGATCCCAATGCATAATATATGGATTGCATATCTAACCACTGTATCAAAGATTCAGCATTCCACTTGCTTGATAAACAGCTGAAGACTGGGGGCAGTTCTCACTAACCAGGTCTGATCTGTAAGAACCTCCCCAGCCTAAATGAACTTTGCTTGAATGTTAAGAAAAGTAGGAAGTTTGGCACACAGACCCCCCCCCCCCCAACATACACCACAAAAAATAAATTAGTTTACACAGGTTTTTCCACCTCTCCATATAATAACATGTATGTCACAAGAAAAATGGTCTTTGATGAGCAACCCAAACCTCCCCTACCTACCAGAAGTATCATTTTTCCTAATGCTACTGTTGTCTTACCTTCCACAATATATTTCTACACATACTGTCATTTCCATGGTACAGGGAAAAAGTTCTGACTGCAATTAAGATAACTCAGGTTATACTATTGTCCTGAATGCTGGAGCAGCTGAAAAGGGGAGAGTGAGAGAGAGAGAGATGCATATTCTGGGCCACCTAGTCTGGTTATTGGGAGGTGGTACATTTACTAAATTATGGCATACAGCAGATAGCGGGTGCATGACTTGCAATGTCAGTCTGGTCAGTGTGCTTGGCTCTGCCAAACTGGTGATGGTAGCTTCTGCTGTGCATCAACAGAAGTGCACATGCACAAAGGGAGGTACTGCAGGCCCCCACAATGATGTGGGTGCACACATCAACCAGCAGGGTCATGGATAGGGCTTAAGAGAAAAACTTCCTTAGTTTTCAGTCACAACTAAAACAGATGAAAGGGGCAGGGCTGCTAAGCAGTTCTAAGGACTGTGAACCAACTGCAATTACCCTGAAACACTTGGATGATCTCTGTCTAGGATTTTTAAGATGGACCTTCAGACCACTGGGAAAAGGCATTGTCCCTGTGAGTGCTGATGGTGGACAAAGAGTGGACACCAAAGATATCTTCATACCTGCCTTAAGGACAGCTTCCACTGGCTGGCTCTCATGTCATCAGAGGGGGCCCTTCTCGATAGAGCAGGAATAGACTTGTAATTTATGGGATAGGATGCTGATGGCTGATAGGCTGGGAGGCATTGAAGTACCTTAAAAAAGTCTCAGCACATACTCCTCACTCCTGTATAGTAAGATGGGGAAGGAATAGCTTGAAAATTGTAAAGGTATACATCTACACCACTTACACCTTCTAGTTTATGTTTAGAAGTAGATTTTTCTATTTCTCAAATAAGGTCTTAACATTTATTAAGTTTCTAAATGTAACTTCAACTGGCTTTTCTAAGATAACTTTGGCATCATATTCCCACAAATAAGAGAACTTCCTTCTCATAGTTCAAAACTGTCCCAAATTCCTAACTCCTAGGTTTAGTAACCTTGCAGCCTGATAATCCCCCAAAATGAAATAGTACTTCAAATAATGTTTTGTTTAGGTGTACTTCGAGGTTAAAAAAGCAAATCAACAAAACATTTGCAAAGAGAGGCAGAGCTTAACCTCTTCTCCCACTCTAGTGTACCCACTTACCACTGGTTTCCTCAACCACTTGGATAATGGGACTAAAATATAAAACTGACAACAGAATGACAGGTGACACCCCTGTCTAGTACCCCTGTTAGGTTGAAAGTGTCTGAAAGCCCCACATCCACTAACCTTGGTTTCAGTCCCCGAACCTCTGCACATATTTTTCCAGAGCTCTGAGAAGCTGAAGCACTTCAAGCTTCAAGACATTACAAAGATTACTTCAGTTAGCAGTTCAAAGCATTAAAATGATCACGAAGTTAAATGCTTAAATATTTTCACCACATCTAAACTAGTATCAACAGAGATTTTCTTGAAAGCCTAGCATCCTGGATCAACAGAAATACTTTTAATAATTCAGTCAAAGATTTGCTGAACCATAGGTAAAACCTATACTGTTTTGGGTGAATGAGGCCTAGGGTTACCACCTGTCCCACTTTGTGAGGGACAGTCCCTCTTTGGGCAGTTGTGTCCTGACCAAAAATATTAAAAATGGCAAATGTCCTGTGATTGTAGGACATAATTATGTCCCATATTTTATGTAATACTTGCATAAAATAGTTATTTCTGTATCTAAAATACCTAAATGTTACAAGAAACAGAATAAGCAACTAAACTGCTACAAGAATAAGCTTTTATTTAGGCAAAAAAGTAATGCTCTATCCTTTGTACTGACCATGGGTATGTGTCAGCCTGTAAAATCTGATGTGTGTCCCGAAAATGTCGCACTTTGGCCATTTGAAAAGGTGGCAACCCTAATGAGGCCCGGCAACCAGAGAGTGAATCTTCTCGCTAATACTGAAATAACATAATCTCAGTTCAGAACAAAAATCAGTCTGCATTACTTTAGTTGGGTCTTTCTCCTGCTTTTAGATGACTTAAATTAAGGCCTTCCTCGAGGATGCAAGACATTGCTTTGAATATAAAACAGTATTTAACAGAGACTGAAGCCTGGCTTAAAGGCTTAATTCAAATGGGAATTCATTTGACCCCAGGGGACTTACCCCTGGGGGAATCCTTCAAAAATATTATCAACACCTCAACCTCCACAATGAGTAAGGGCATTTTTCACTAGAAAGAATCAGCATGGAGGAGGGGAGTCCTGTAAAAACATCCATGAAGTCAAATCCTTTCATCATATATTATCTGTAAAAAGTAAAAATATAAATGATGATAAAAGATGTAAAGGCTTCTGTAACTGCTCAAGAAAGGCTAGAGTGGAAGGAGCTCCAACTCTAGTCATCAGATTGTGGGAAGTAACAGCTGCCAGGGTTGCCTTAGTGCAGGAATATGTTTTTTTTCCTCTCACCTGTAGCAATGAACTGGCACAAGGTAAGGTAGTACCAGTTATAACATTCAGGCAGCTTCAATGACCATTTGTGTTTCTTTCTCCTCAACATGTCATATTCTGCATTTTAAAGATGACAATATACTCA
Source organism: Protopterus annectens (assembly GCF_019279795.1). Taxonomy (NCBI): domain Eukaryota; kingdom Metazoa; phylum Chordata; order Ceratodontiformes; family Protopteridae; genus Protopterus; species Protopterus annectens. Next base: position 1,557,650,730 of record NC_056737.1, on the reverse strand, counting down.
CTTGCACTATTTATATTTGGCTGTTTTGCTATCATGTGCAATATCTACAGTGAATTGTCAGTGATGATTAGAGGACCACAGTGTTAGGAAAAGGGCTTCAGCATCACTGTCAGTGCCACATGTGTAATAATCAGGATGCAATAAACAGCTATGAGGTAATTCTTTTCTGCAGTAAAATGTTTAAGAGCATTGCATTTTACTGAGCAAGAAATTAATCAAGGCAAAACTAGAGTAGAACCATCTCTGTCTATAAATTCACATTTCCAGTATTGGTGTTTCCAGTCAGAAACAGGAACTGGCATTCGTAACAGATTATGCAACTTTAAGGACCCAAACAAAAAAAATGTAAGGAGGTCTAACAATGAAAAGGGGTTATTTGTAATGTGGTATATTGGTGAAGTAGTGTTAGATGGTTTGCCACAGCACTAGTCAACCACAGTATTTGGCAGCTGCCCCATTCAGGTCTGAGATTCAACGATGCCATGATTCAATGAAAGGTACTTTAAGTCCAGAGCTATTAAAGGGTAAATGAGGTCTTGCTTTAATTTAGACCCATTAGCATACAACAAGTTTTTAAACCATAAGTCTAATAAAGATTTAAACATGAGTAAACTATTTGCACACCTAATATTTATAGGTAGAGTGTTCCATAATCTTCCAGCCCTAAAATGGAAAAATGAAAACGTCAATCTAGAATTAACAGTAGGTAAATAGTATATTCCTAGTACTTAAATTGTTCTTAATAAAAACAACTCCCAACACTGCAAAAAATGCTTCATCCTTAGACCACTTACACATCAAAATTAGATCAGCTCTCAACAGCCTATAAGCAACTGAACAAAGTGATAAATGTTCCAGCCGTTCAACATATGACAAAGGTTCACATCTAAGTATATGTTTTGTAAGTGTTCTTTAAATATGCTCAACCTTAATCAGCTATGAGATTCCCAACACGTTAAAAAGGCATAATATTCTATTAAGGAGGAATACTAAATGAAATAGCTTTACCATAACAACCCTGTTGCTATACATAAAGGCTGTAAAGATATTCTTTATTAATCCATAACATTTCCTAATAACATAATTCACGAGAATCAAAAGAAAAAGATCAAACAACAATTACACCTAAATCCTTGACTTGTTTAACCGAGAGGCATACAGAGTTATCCAAAGCATATGGATAACTATTATTAGTAGCACCAAATAAACAACTGAGTAGTTATTATTATATTTCATAGTCTTATGTTGCACCCAGGTAGTTAACTTATCTAAACAGTTTTGCAAACACTGATGATTTACTGTACTTGTTATTGTATCTCCAAACTTTAAATTATCTGCAAATTTACTCAGGCAAATTTGTTTAGATCAGCTCTCAACAGCTCATAAGCAGCCAGACAGCAGGGATCCAAAAAACAAACCCTGAAGAGCACCACGTTTAATGGATATATATTTTGAAAATTCCATCTTAATTTTAACTCTGCCTTTCCAAGCTACCAACCAAATTATAACCAATCTATTTATAAAATCTTTCAGGTCTACCATACCCAGTACATCAATAAAAATAGTGAGTGAAACTGAATCAAAGACATTTACCAAATCCAAGTTAACCACATCTGTAGCTAGGACTTTATCCAACAAATATATTACATATTCACAAAAATTAAGCACATTAGATAGGCTAGATCATCTAGATATGAATGCACGTTGATATATATCACTAGAAAAACATATGCTTAAATGATAACCTCGATGCCCTCTCAAAGCACTTCCTCAGAAAACATGCCAAACTAAGTAGTCTATAATCACCAATAGCATAACCTGGGAGGAACAATGGTCTCCTTCTAAATTTTTAGAACAAGACCATCAATTAAAGTTTTCTAAAACAAATACACCAAACAAGGGTGAAGACAATCACTTATACCTCTCAAAAAATAAACATTCACTCTAACTGGTCCAGCTGCTGAGTTAATTTTAATACAATCTAAAGATAATTGTATATGTTCTTCCTTTAATGGAGATCAGCTACCTGATAAATTTGATGGAAAATCAAAATAAATACCATTTATGGATGACCAACCAAAAAAGCCATCAATAATTAGCCAAAGTCACAGGGTCAGTTATATTATACACCCAGAGCTATCTCTTAATACCAGACTGAGTTACCATACAAACCATAGACACGTAAGTGTTTAAGCAAGATGGTTTCGTTGTCCAATACACTGGTAGCCAGCTTTATTTCACAGACAAACCTATGCTCAATAACTAATACTACAAAATATTTCTTACAGTTATTACAAACAAACTTGTTTATCACAGCTGGATGAGCCGTATAATATATAAACACATTTTTTTTTCTTATAAGTGATTCAAGTTTCCTACTTTACCACGGAGATCTAAAATGCTTCCTTCCTGTAGAAATAAATGAAATGATTCATTAGACTATAAAACAATCTCAACTTTCACATATATTTTTATGTTTCATCATCACAAAATCCTAGTCCCATTGCAAGATTTCAGTTTTAATGGCTACAAAGTCTGACCTGTATTTTTTACCTGCACTCGTTAATTTACCAATAGTTTCATAATGAGAGTCCATAATTTAAAAAAATGACAAACAAATGGTCTGAATTCCCCAGCTCTGGAGATGTATTACAGCATTTAGATTTTGATTTGTTAGGGAGCCAGATTACATCCAGTACCTTATTTCCCCTAGTATGCTCAGTTGCAATGCAATATGTAAGTATAACCATGAGATACTCCCCCTTAAAATCTCATTCCACATTTGAAAATGCCAGATCCAGTCTTCTCCTTGGCATACAATGATAAAGCCTTAGCTATGACTTGATGACTTTGAAATGGCTAATTTGTGGGTTGTGGAAATGAAGGGGCTTACCCATTCACCTCTATCAAGGTGGAAGGATCATATCCCCAGGAACTCATGTTCTATTAGAGTTCCTCTGGTAAGATTGAAGAACCTATGGAAGCATTTGCTTCTGGGACGAAGGGTCATCTGTGGACTTGGGTCAGTTGTGGAAGTGAGAGCCAGTCCTGTGCTATCCACAACCATCTCTAGATGCACCAAAGGCCATGTTTGTATATGTGCTGGGAAATTAACAGTAGGGCAAAACAAAAATCCCTGACTCAGCTGAGAACTGCAGCACTACTCAAGGCACTCAAACCTCACCCTGAGGGAAACAAATGGGCCACAAGGCTCTTACCCTGAGGGGAATAAACAGGGCAGATGAGTAAGGTGCAGTAATTGTTGTAGCCTGTACATTGTAAGGTGTCAAGAATGAACCTAGACAATGTGTTTACTTCATATTCAGCAGCGTAAAATCACAGTTCAGCAGCACCTTTAATTTCTCTACCATTCTGCATGTGTACCTTTGTGCTGTTTTTTTCCCTTTCTATTAGAATTTTTTTGTATACAACATCTCAGCACCTTGTCTTGCCATATCTTTTATTCACTCTGACCACAATGCTGCCTCTTGTTTGCTCTGTTGCTTTGATCCCTTCTCATATATATATATATATATATATATATATATATATATATATATATATATATATATATGGCTACACTTCCTGCCATCCACACCTACCCTCCATTAAAGTTTATACCTTGGCACACTTATATCCCAGTCACATTCCTCTGTATACTGTTCTTCCATAACTGGCATCAGTTAAGATGACTTAGCTTAAATTCTGTTTTCTTTTTTTTTTTTTTTCTTCTTTCCCCTTTTTAGTTGAGAAAGCTATCAACCAGCAAATATGAACAAAAATGCAAAACTGTACAGTGCATTTTAAAAAGCACACTTATTTGACAGACTGAGTTGCTGCAAGATCCATAAGGTGAAAGTAAATTCCCCCAAACCTCCAATCAAGTTACAGTTGAAAGATTGGGAAGGGGGCACAAAATAGGTATGTCTCCTTAGGCACCACACTCCTTTGTTAGAGTTCTGGCCCCTGCTACATGTAATAGATACGGGAGTAATTGTCAATTAACCTGACAAACATCTAGCCCACCTCAGTTATCTTAATCATACAACCAAAAGTTTCAAGAAAACAGGTACATTTTCTAAAGACTTTCATTGGAAGACCCTCTTCTTAAAGTTTATTTTTTTTATCTAGTCATTTTAGAATTACTGACATGCCCCAGTCAGTAACCAAATTTACTCCCTCCTGATCTAACCTGCTTCTCCTGTAAAGTCAACTAGCCAGGGCCAATTTACTTCTGGCTCACTGCGCTCTACTGGAATGTACAATCTTGTAGTGGAAATTCCCCTTTCAATCATCAAAGACTTACAGGATCCCATTTCCTGAGGGTCCTCCTTAATACCACTGTCTTAAATGGTCCAGAAAATAAACATTTCCTGAACTCATAGGTTCTTACTACACTTATGGCCAAAGGAAATAATCAAAGCCACATCATCCAGTACTGGCAGGAGACTATCGGTGTCTCCCATTAAGAAGACGTTTTCCACATATCCCTGGTCAAAATTTATTATCACCCATCTATTCATCCAGACTGGCTTTAAAGGTTGCTAGGTAAGAGCACTGAAACTCAAGAGCAACTGTAGTGAATCTCCAGTGCATTGCCAGAATGACTTGCTTTATGGCAACTTCTTAAAATTAGGGGAACATGGTCTGAAATGACTAAAGAAGCATTTTATGTTTACTAACTAAATAAAAATTCTCCTTAAAAATAATCTTGTCCTGTCTAGTTAAAGCAAGATATCTGTAACAAAAGTAAATAAACTGCCCTTGCTCCTGACGAAAAGTATGGACCCTATGTATCAGACCCACAGACCAACAATTAGCTAAGAAAAATTTACCTAACTGGATCATCCAAACTAACCAAGAAGCCCAAACCAAACTGTAAAAAGGTTACGCAGACGAAACATTCAGTAAAATCTACAAGAAACACCCAGCCAAGCTAGAATCTTCACAGTGTAACACCTTAAGCCTCCTGTAGTACAGACCCATGAGATATATGCAAATGACCCCTTAAGGACAAGGACATGCCAGTGTTTCAGCTACGGGCTTCTGAATGCCCTTTTTAAATCTTTATGGGTAAATTCAGGCCAATAAAGCCAAACCACACAAGCTGCAGAAATGTATATTTTGGCCTTTTTTTAACCTAATCAGCACAGCAAAATAGACTGTCTGGCTACACTTCAAAAAAACAGAGATTAAAATCATGCTTGGTGTCCTTAAAATTAGATTTCCTGCAAGATATCCCAAATAACATCTAAACTAAAGGGGAAAAACATCACTCAAACAGGTCAGTCAAATCTGCAAGAAAAACAGCCAAATTAAGAGTCTTCCCTATCTAATACCTTAAATTTGCTGTAGTAGAGACCAATGAGATATGCACAAATGAACCCTTAAAAACTTTACAGTGTTTCATCTCCATGGCTTCTGAATGCTCATAACTTTTTATTTTTTTAAGTCTGTATGGGTGTATTCAGGTCAGTAAAGCCAAACCCCACTATGTTTCATCCTTTATTTTTGACCTACACAATGGAATGTTCCTCTGTTTCAAATGCTAGCCAAACACCAATAAACATCTAGGATGTGTATACCACAGTCCATAGTCATAAAGAAAAAAAAATGAATCCATATCTGCAAACTAACATTATGAGCCTTTTTATGAGCCCTGCCATTATATAAAAAGACAACCATACAGAATAGCATATTCATTTTTGTACAGCAGTACATTGCACCAAAAATCATCAACCTTTATCATGATTTCTCGGCTCTTCTTTAGTTGGACTAAGGTAGAAGCCCAGGAAAAAAGGGGGGGGGGGTCAAATGTAATTACTTTTATGAAGAAAAACAAAAGAAAATAGGAGAATAGAAAAAATCAGGGGAGGAAAAGATGTAGGATAATCTTTGCATGTACATCTTGATTGATATAAGCTCCCCTGGAAGGGCTAATCATGACCCCAGACATCCTACCCTCCTAATAAAATGTGTTGGTGCTTGTAGCAACCCCCAAACACCAACATCGCTTCCAACTGACCTGAAGAATTACCCCTTAGTTGAAAATCTGTACCATCAAGCCTGACAATTATCCAACTCCTATCTTCTCAGTGCCATTAAAGCCTTTAGAAAATATTTAATTAGGGAGCAACTGGGGTGATCATTATAAAGACCTGAAAAACAATAAACTGGCAACAAGAAAAAACTGGTGTAGATAATAGTTTGTCCAATCCACAACCTGATAACTTGGCTATTCGCCTTTTCATGGTTAACAAATAAATTAGATTAATTCAACAATTTAACAATTATTCAGTCAAAATCCAGTTGTTAGAACAAGCATTTATCAAAATAACGTCCAGCTGCAACCTATACAAAATAAAGGCAGTTAATACAGTTTACATACATTCTGATAAGTTCATATTAAAGTAGGAATTTTAATTTTGTTATTTAAACTATTAGCTTTATACCTTAATATCATTTTACTTTCCAAAGTTAACAAAACATTTTGAAAATGTTCCCTCTGTTTAGAAAAGGTTTTTGTCAGAACATAAAAATAATGGATTTTCTTGTCTATGGTGTTCCTTTCAACAAAGAGGAGCTTCAGGACTCTGCCCAGTCATGTATCACCTGTTTTTAAGCCTTCCAGAAATAAAATAAATTAAATTAAATTAAATTAATTAATAAATATAAATAAAATAAAATAAGCTGGTACACTAACTTGAACCAGAGCTTGTGTGTCACATACATTCACACAAACAACAAACACCTAATAGATTTTCTTATCTGTCAAGAAGTATCCTATTTGAAGTAGATCTGATGCTCATCACAGCACAACTGTTTTCTTAGTTAAAACAGCAAAATGAAGATTTTTTTCAGTCAGCTATTTTGGCATAGTGATATAAAACCCTGACTAGGATCCAGGTAACCCAAGTTTATTTTTTCAGCTCAAGTGTCTACTGGAGCTAGCGTGGAGGAAGAGGAATGCTGAGGCATCACCTGCTCACCTCCTCCAGGGGAAACAGTACGGGGACTTGCAAGAAGTGTAGTCTTCTCAGGAGCCTTTGTGGTGATAATAGGGCCATAAAGAGAAGTAACTGCTACAGTAGGTGGCCATGCTTCTTTCATGACACCACTGCAAGCCCACCTAGGTGACATCAGACCTGTATGTCAGTGAGAGGCAGCACATAACTCATTCATGCATACCAGAACTTAGTTAAGTGTGACATTCTTATCTGCTGGCAGTCTGGATCACAACTGTCTACAGAGTTGTGAGTTGCGCACAAAATTAAATGTGAGACAATTTTTTAGTTGATCAGGAAAAGCAGCTCTGCATTTCTTGTTCCTCTGAAGTTTTTTTTTTCAAATTTAATGTGCTTAATCCTGGCAATGAATGCTGTCTATTTAGTATAAGACACGGATGGCACAGTGGTGCAGCGGTAGCGTTGTCACCTCACAACAAGAGGTTCTCCAGTTCAATTCTTGGCTGGGGTGCCTTCTGTATGGAGTCTGCATGTCCTTCCTGCATTCATGTGGGTTTCCTCTGAGTGCTCCAGTTTCCTCCCACGTTACAAAGACATGCTTCTGGAGCTTTTCTCCATGGACCTCCACTGAAAATTGGCTATGTTCTACGTCAGACTTTCCCAGTAAACAAATGTTAAATAAATAAAAATAAATAAATTAAGCTAAAGTGAAACAAAAGTACTGTTTGTGGTTTGCCTTTCAACTCCTATTGGCTTCAATAGATCAAGGCAACCTACACAAATTGCATTATTGACATGAAATGCTTTTTCTTCTGTCTTTGGTAACTGTAAAATCACCCAAAGAATCCCTAGTGCTTTTAACAACTCCCTAAGCTTATATGCTATGTATAACTCCTTGCCTGGTCTGAAGAATTCCTGTTTTTTCTAACAAATTTTTATACTTCTTTGGTAAATATGCTTGGCTCAGAGCATCTGTTTGTGTAATCCTTTACCCAGTCTATAAGTCATGTTCAGATCAAACTTCAGCACATTAACTATTACTTTCTTGAGAAAGCATTGGTATATTATTACTACTGATGACATTTTATTAAAAACACTTAATATCTCTTCTAAAACTTCCTATAAGAACTCCCTGAGCCTTATGGACAGAACCACCCATTTTTCTGGTTCATTTCCAGAAGATATGGATGGTTCAGGTAAATTAAAGGTGTGTAAGGGGTGTGGACGCTCATTATGCAAATACAGAGACTGCATTAAGGAACACTTTAATAATGGCCATGTTTTTAGGTCAAATGGACTGCAGACATTTTTAAATGTTATGCTACTCTTGTAGTTTGTACTATAATAGATAGACTACCACACAGGTTGGGTATGAATACAAAATAGATGAAAAAAACTAAACATGCTCCTGTTACAAGTCGAGTAGCAACTTATCTTACTTCAGTTCATACTAAAAAGCCTGTTATGCTATTTTTTATTATTATGTACCACTGCTTTCATGCTGGTTTATATTTTTAATGTTTCAGTAATATTATTAAATAAGGCATCAGGATTTCTAATCATGATGCACTTTAACCCAAGTATCTCAGTAATGATTTAAATATGAAATATTTACTATAAAATGTATTCTTATACAATATTTTCTTATTTAATTAAATCTACATTCACACACACACACAGACGCACACACACACATACACATATATATATATATATATATATATATATATATATATATATATATATATATATATATACACAGATATATACACACACACTTATTTCACATAGTAAGGTACAGAGGTGCTAGAGTGGTTTTAGCTTGATTTTCAATATACTTTAAGAGCTTCAGTATTTAATTTAGATTCTTTATATTGCTGCTAGCTATCTTTGGTGATTTTGGTTTGAAATATTAAATAAACATGCTGCACTCAATGTTGTTCTTTGCCTGTTAAGTATGCCACTTTCACATCATACCTCAGTATAATAACTATTGTTCTACAATCTTTGTGCACCTTGCACAAATACTTACTAAATTATGCTTCGCAAGAGATTGTTTCCTATTTCTTTACCATACTGCTATTCATGGAACTTCTCAGATCCATATATTACTGCTAACAACTAATTTTCTTTCTGAGCGTCTCTCTTTTGGGCATCTGTAAATGCTACTGACCAATGGGAAACTGTTTTAGTCTGTCATAGGTCTGCAGCTTCTATATCCTTCTGACTGACATCTACTTACAATACAATTGCATTATTTAGATTCCAGTATTTTAAAATTGGTACATCTGTAATTGCTTTACATATTTCAAATCTGTCTTCCTGATCATAACTTCATTCTTGTGGCTACACCTTACTTTAATGACTTTCTTAAGGACACAGTTATCTCAGACATAAAAGATACAAACTTTGCACAATAATGCATCATTCCTAGAAAAGTGTATAATGCCTGTTTATATTATGGCCTTGACAATTGCACAGTAGCTCAGTTTTTCCTCTGCATCAAGTTTCAGACCCTCATAACATGAGTCATGTATATGTTTATTATGCTTTAAATTATGATGTCATAATATTCAGGAACTGTATCAATCTTCTGCCATCCTCTCTCCTGTCTGACCCACACTAAAAAATTGAGAATTATTCTTGTAAAACCTTCAATTACCTGGGCAACAGCTTTTCTGAAAATCTCTGAAGCTGATAAAACAAAAAAGAGGTGTCAAAGAGATTTATACCTTCTTAATGGTGTATTAAATCTACACAGTTTGGAAAATGACATATGTATTTCTTCCAGAAACACTGGTCTGAATCTAATAATCAGAAAACAGCACTTGGAGTATTTGAAATCACTTCCTCATCTATAGGTAGTGGGTAATGTGTTATATTTGAGATCACTTCCTCATCTGTATACAGTAGGTAATGCTATATCTTAATATCTTTTCAGGTCCATACAAATATGACTTCTGCATTTCTTCACAAAAGTGTCTACACCCATTTTGGTTCTGCTTCTTAACAGCACCTTGGCTTTCCATTCTCTGTAGTTCATGTTCTTCTTTTACATCTTCATCCTGCAGCTGTTTATCTGGAAGCATGAATCAGTGACAGACCTAACTCTTATGTACACTTGTTATTCTCCTGGCAACCTTCCTAATACCATGACTAAATCACCACGGCCATGCAGGATATCACTACTGTGGTTCTACAGAGACAGTCTGAGATGTCTGTGTGACCCTTTAAGTGATTTTCCATAGAAACAGAGTTTAGTTTTGTATACTGAACTTTCCATACCATTTTAGCTTCTCAAAAGTAGCATGATGCAAAACATTAAGTAAGTTAGCATAGTATCAAAACTTTTTTTGTACTGACATGCCAGTGGCTACTGACCTAACTCTCAACCGGTGGTCAGAATAGGTTAACAGTGTGCACACAGCTCTGGAAAATTATGTACCACACACGAATTGGTTCAGCATTATCCATATTTATGGGGACATGATAACATGAAGTATTTAGGAGTATGGATTAAAAATGATTCCGTAGTGGCAGATAAGGATATGTGGGAAAAGACTAAACATAAAATAATACAAAAACTGAGAAATTGAAATTGGAAGCTCTGTTACATGGACATGGATCATTAAGATACAAGCAATTAAAATGTTATAGTCCCTGTAATCTTATACAAAGGTCAGGCATATTTTTATCAAGAGAAGTTGTGGATAGCAATTAATAAAGAGCTGAAGAATTTTATCTGGGAAGGGAAGACAGGAAGAATCAAGTGGGATAAGTTGATTCTTCCAATAGAACAAGGCAGATTGGGATTACCCTATTTGAAAAGGTATTTCAGAGTTACACATTTAAGGTTCCTATACATAGCACAAGCAAAAAAACTATAATTCAAAGTCGAATGATGATGAAACTGGGATTTTGGATGCAGACCTTTAAGGAGAATAACAATAATCATACAGAATATTATATTCATAAAGTAGCAGAAAGTACACTAAGAACTAAGCCAACATGGAAATGGAGAAAGGAGATTCTCCCGACAGGGATGACTGCAATTAGGGATACAGACAATACGTAACAGGGGGCTGGAATTTACTGGAGAAAACTGGCAAAGGAGCCAAGGTACGTGGAACAAATAAGTAGAGAGGGAAAGGTAACAGAATGGGAAAATGTCTAGAATGTATCTGGATTGCAGGTTACAGATTACCTTCCTTATCAAGGATTGATATCAAAGTACAGGCAAAGAGAAAAAAATGGGAGGGGGTCCTAAATGAAAGGCCTGCACTTGTACAGTTTTTAGTAGAATCTAGAACAGAAGCTGCTGTTAAAAAGGAATAATTAGTACAGCATATAAAATATTACACGATAACTATAAAACTTAGTCAGAGGAGGTTAGAAAGGATTGGGAAGAGACATCTGATAAGTAATTAACAAAGAAGCAATGGGGGATATATGTTTGTCTCCAAAATATGCAACAAATTCAAGAATATTTTGGATTTTTGCTTGGAAATGTTTTCATAGATATTTTTATACCCCAGGTAGACTCCAGAGAATTTTTCCTCAGGTAGATAGCAGATGTTGGAGGTGTGATGGCGAATAATGAGGTAAATGGGAACATATTTTCTGGGAGTATGATGAGTTGGCAGACTCTAATAATTCCTTACAGACAACTCTATCAGAGATACTGGGGTGAGCAAATTGGTGCAACTAAAGAAATTATTTTTCTGAGCTATGATTCAGAATTGGAATTGCTTAGACAAGTAAGACCTTGTTGAGTGTAATTGTGGTGGCTGCCAAAAAAGCAATGCTAGAAAATGGAAATAAAAGCCTAAACCAACTGTACTAGAAGTAGTGAATATAGTAAGAGAGACAAAACAGCTGGAACTGGGATCTTTAGAAAAGGGTAGGAGCAAATTACATAGGAAAAAATGGGAATTGTGGTAAAATACATACAGGGGAGGAATGACATTTAAAGAAGGTAGGATTTGAAAGAGTTATGTGATGTCTGACTGACAATGATTGGGTAGATTATAAGTGATGCATAATGTTTGCAACTAAAATTGCATTGATATGGTCTGTGATGTAAAATGTTTGTAACTAGGATTATGTTGGTATGGTTTGTTTTCATTTATATAACTGTATCATTGCTTATGTCATAAGGGATAATTTAATAAAGATGCTTCTTGTTTAACAACAGTGTGCACATAGGTTTCTCTGTAGATGTAAAGTTTTAAAACTATTTTCTGAGAAGATTCTGGTTTCAGCATTTTTTATATGTTTTGCACTGCTGATTCAGTCTCTGCATCATTTTTTAGATTTCACTATCAAGTCTTTTTATTTTATTTATATTTGTTTCAAAATTGTTTCTTTGCTGATCTTTAAACATTAAAACAAACAAACAAACTGTTGTGGCAAAACCCATTAATTTCCCTAATTACAGACATAACAGCATCATCTTTAATTTGATAACTGTATTCATAAAATTGCAATAAATATAACCCTGATATAAATATAACTGCAGTTACTATTGTACATTTACAGTTTATTCAACCTCCACAGGACAGTATGATCTTTGATCATAAACTGTGAAATAACACTATAATAAATGTTAAATATTATTTCCTTATCACTAAAATAAAAGCCTCAATGCATAACAAAAGAGCTGTAAGCAGCCTATTAAAAAGACTTTATAATCCAACAGCCATCCCTTTAACTATTTGCCAGTACCCTTCCTTCTCATCCTAATTTGATGAGTCACTATATAATTCAAGCTATCTGTCTGAATCCCTTCATCATAACCATCCTGCACACATTTAAAATACTGTTTTAAGTAATTAGTGCAACTGCACTGCTTTCTTTCCACTTTTTATAAAACTTCAGCTAATGTACAGGCAATCACGTCTAATCTACTGCCCTAACACATTACAGTGATGAAAGCACACGTTGTTCTCCTTCTTGCCACTCACTCCTATAATCATTATAATTTCCAAAGTCTTGCCATGTAGCTACCTATGCCTATCCCAATACTGTATGAATTCTTAGTATGTATCTTTAGATATTGCTAAGTTATCCCAATCAAATCAAATACTCCTCATATTTAAATGTGTCATCTACCTCTTCCACACCCCAATCAATTGATACCTTCAAATGAAGCATCCATATGAAACAACATCTGTTAATTTTACTCAGCCTGCCAGTCCACGATATGCCCCTTCTTCAACAATCAGCCAAATACATTTGTCAAAATAATTGACAGGGAGTAAGCTTTACATGCAACTATTTTTTCATTAATGTACTTCCAGGAAGACCATCAACATCAAAAAACAGATTTCTGGTCTAGTGCAGCCTCCGGTCTCAATTTGACATTCAAAACAAATACAGTACAAGTGTTGTCAACTGTCCTCCATGCTTATCTTTCTCGTTCATATGTCATACATGACAAAACTCCTGGTTCTCCATCACAGAAAGGATAGGGGGTTCTTTGCTTTATACATCCCAGAGGAACTTCTCTACTCAATATCACAGTTCAGTCTTCTCATAAAATGTCTAATCATCCCTGCTTTGAACAAATCTTCTCCAAAAAGTTATAATCTATGGCCCAGACTTTGTACAATGTAATATTATTTACTAAAATTATCTTCAGGATTGCAGACTTTTTTAAATGTTTGAAAAACTACCACAGTATATTCTTTAGATGGTCTTTATTCATAACCACATCCATGTCTTCATCCAAAAATCAAATTAAGTGATTTACCATAAAATAAATGATATATTAAATCAACTCTTCTGACCATAATATAATATAAATATAATTAATATATCCCCTACTACTCACACAATTATGTTACATGCCACAGGGTCAGTTAGAAGAAACTGTTTTATTTATTCCTCCTGTAGCAAAGCACATTCTTTTTTCTTAATCTTTACTTTGTAACTTTATTTATTCATCACATTACTGAACTGCAACACGAGTTCACATACATTAATAACAATGAAAAAAAATAAAATTACAGTAATATTTTCCATTATCATGTGCATGCATTATACATAAAGCTTCCATCTTAACTATGTTCTTTAATCTTTTAACAGTTTTCATTATTATCAAGCAGTATGCATATATGTTTTCTTTTTAACAATTTTCATTTACTCTAACATTACATAAATGTATCAATCCCGTGCCTTCCCTCGAACCTCGCTCCTTCTCCTGCACATTATTTTGTACATATTGTTCCCACAGCCTCCATTTATTTATATGAAATTTGCGCATTTAATTTTATAAAGATACCATCTTCAGTTCTTTTATCTCCTTTACAATAATCAAAGCATTTGCTACATTTGGTAGGTTTTTGATTTCTATTTTCTACTAATTGCTTTCTCGGCTGCCAGTAACATTAAACTTAATTATATACAGGCAATTAAGAACCTACAGCCCAGTTCAAAAGAATAATTTCCTTAGTTACTACCATTTGATCCCCCAATTTCTATCAAAGTACTCTGTAAAGAATTTTAAAAATCTGCCACCTCTTTACATTGCCAGAAAACGTTCACAACTACCTCTCTTCCCTATTGGATCTCCTGCATTAATTGGCTGTATATCTGAAGAAAAACCATCTGAAATCTACCTGGAGTACAAAAATACCAATACGCATACTTCCATGTAAAAGTCCTAATTCTTCTGAACTTTGTTGGATACTTGGAAGCCCTGCAGATTTCTTCCAATTATTCCTCTGTAAACTTCCTTTGTATTCTCTTTTTTCAATCTTTTATAACCTCCACTGTTTGGTTCTTGCTGTTATCATGCAATATTTTACACACCTTAATAATTATCCCTTTTTGTAACAGTGTCTTCTGTTCTGGACACCACCAAAAACTCTACCAGGGCTCGTCTTTCACTTAGTACTGCCCTAACTTTTTCTCTTTGCCTGTACTGTGTAAACAACTCCTGAGAGGGAAGACAATTTCAAACCTGCAGTCCAACCTCCTGTTTAAACTCATCCCACTCTATTACCCTTTCCTCTCAAGTTATTTGCTTCTGATACCTTGATTCTTTTTCTAAGTTCCTACAAGCCCTCTAGTCTTTTTCCTATATTCTTATTCTCAAAATCTTATTTCTTCATTACAATACTGGCTTAGTTCTTAGAATATATTCTGGTACTTTAAGAATACAATATGTTCTATGGTTGCTGCTAGTCTATTTGAGGACTTGCATGCAAAATTCTAGCCTGCCCCCATCTCTTAATCCCCCCTTCATCATCATCATCATCATCACTTTCCACTTTCATTTATAAACTCCTTCTTGGGTTGTTGTATAAGGCCTTAACTGTGCAGCTTTAAAATACCCTTGCAATTAAGTAACCTTAAACCACCATGTTCTGTGTGGAGAACTGGATTATCACACCTAACTCTACCCTATTCCACTCCTAAATAAATTCCTTTGACACTTTATCATCCAGATCTTCTTCTATGGTTGATAAAAATATGTCTGACCTGTATGTAACACCAAAGGGACTAATGCATTTTCACTGCTTGCATCTTAATTTTCATATTCGTAAGCGAAGGTTCCAGTTTCTCAGTTTTTGTACCATCTGACTACCAGATGACTGCAAACTGGGAGCCATTATTGAATCCCCAAATGATGTGGATACTCTACAAAAGGGCCTTACAGAAACAGATGCTTGGTGCCAGAGCCATGGGCTCAAGCTCAATGCCAAGAAATGTATAGTTATCCCCTTTGGGAAAAAACATGTACCTATGAATTACCACATAGGTGGCAGTACACTAAACACCGAAAGTGTGATAACAGACTTAAGGACACAGGTGGACAGTGGTCTTACCTTCAATAACCACATCGCCACAACAGTCAGGAAATCCTTCTATGTGGCACACCTCATCACTAAGGGCTTTTCATCCAGAAAAAAGGTCATTTTTCCACTGTACTCATCCCTCATTAGACCCATTATAGAATACAATGCCCCATTTGGTATGTACCTCTCGAGACATCTGCAACTGGAAAGGCCGCAGAAACACCTCACTAAAAGAATCACAGGCCTAAAGCAGATGCTCTATGCTGACCGCCTTAAAAAACTACTCTGAGGCAATCTCTGCTTAACATACAAGGCCATGTCAAACCCAGAGCTGTTGGACATGCTACACTTAAAGAAATCCCAATTCCATGCTCCAGGGATCTAAACCTTGTCATCACAAAAAACAAAACATGCTGGAGGGATAGGTTCCTGACCCAGGGACTCCCCAGACTCTGGAATAGACTGCCCATACATGTCAAGCAGCCTCTTTGTCCCTCTTCAAAAGGAACCTTGATGACTGGATAGGAGAAAGGAAATTAACCCCGGGGATCACAACAGTTGCCCTGCTAGACAGGGGTCCAGGGAAGTAAATAGTGTGGGAAGAAATAGCCAGGGAATTGTTATGGCTAGGCTTGTATAGGCCCTAGGGCCAATAGCGTAGTAGCAACCTATGAACTTATGACTCTTCTTTTTAGTCTCTTTCTACATATCCTTAGCTACCACAACAGAATCCTTTTTGTTCTATACTTAATCTTCTGATGCCCTTGTAAGTAAGGATATTGTTGATCTATTTCATGCATGGATATGTAGTTAACAGCTATAACCTTTTTTATCTTCATTTATTTTATATTCTAAAAAGACATGAAACTGTCTCAAAATGTTCCATGACATCAAAATATCCCTTTCTGGATTTATCAAGTACAAAATTGCATCATATATAGTAAAGCTAACTTTTCTTGATTACTATATCAGACAGTGAATTTCTTATTTTCTTTGCTAACAGTTCTAAATATAAAACAAATGCTAACTAACAGTTCTAAATATAAAACAAACAAATAACAGGAAAGGGGACATTGCTGCTGGTTCTTCTGCTCAAACACAGCTTGTTAGAGATGAACCCTTCTATTTATGGTTTGTGTCGCTGACCTTTCACATATCTTTCTTACATTATATCAGGGAATGGAAATGCTACAATTACCATGCTCATAAAATCCTGGCTGACTCTACTGAACGCTTTCACTGTACAAAAGACTCACTAACAGTAGTAGTGTTTTCTTACACTCTAATTCTCTCTGGATAATCACTGCTCTATTAATATTCTGAAATGTTGCCTCCAGTCCACAAAACCACAATGAAACACATATATCAATTTTGGTAACATCTCGGCCATTCTCTTAGCTAATATAGACAGATATTTTATAATAATGGTTTAAAGGCAAAACTGGTCTATGTGAAACTGGATCTGAAGGGTCTTTACCTTCTTTGGGTAATAGTCTCACTCCAGCTTTCTTGCAAGATGATGCTACTTCCTCCATCCTTTTTAAAATAATGTTAAAGTCTTCCAGATTTTTATCACTTTCTTCAATGTTAGTTTTCAAATTTCCATGGGAATATCATATGTTCCTGAAGACTTCCCCGCTGACTAATGGAATAAATGCAATACTGTTTTCATTTCATCTGTTCCTATCTCGGCTACTAATTACTGATCCTCACTTTCCTCTAATCTTTGAATAACTAAGTCTTCTGTAAACACTCCCATTTGCATGTTTTCTTGGGTTCCCTACTCCTCCGCGACATTTTCATAAAAAATTCTGAAATCTCCCTCTCTAGTATCTCCATGGGTTCTCTGGTTATTATCTTGTCATAGACTCCTTAAGTCTGGATACAATTCTTTTTATTATCTGTTTCCTAAGTCATTGTACTAACAGGTTTTGTTATACAGAGTTATCAAATGCAGATCCTAACAGCAATATATCTAAAACTCATGCATATAGTCCAAGTATGCCCTTATTTTCCCTTCAGCATGCTGCAGTTGCTCCTCTTCTAGTAGTGTGAGTCCCCCTCTTCTGCAATACTTTAACCTTTGTTAACCCATCTGAGCAATTCGTATTACCTCCTTCCCCTATCTTTTTTGTCTTAATCCAATTCACTAGTTATCCCTTCAGAAGTAATTTCTATCTTGCATAGAAAAATCTTGAATCATAACTATTACCCATACCTTAAATGTCACTCTTTTAACAGGTAGGTAGGAAACTGCCAATGTCTCATTTTTACATAATTACCCTGCATTTTTAACTTAGTTTTTATAGGTACATTTTTTAATACTGTTGCTGGATTGATCTCAAAGATTTCAGTTAAATATGGCTCCCTACTGAAATGCTGGGACCCAAAATGCTGAGTCCTGACATGTTGGCAAAAAAAAAAAAAAAAAAAATCTAGGAGGAGAGTAAATATGAAATATTGTTCATCTTATTTAAACTTCTTTTTTGCAAGGGAACAAGTCTTCCTCCACCCCCAGAACTTATACACACCAACTCTAAGGTTGCCATGCATCAGAGAAAAAGGAATATTCTGAGAAATGGCAGTCTTGGACTTACTATATGAAAGTCCAGATTTTTGGGAATTTAGTCTCCGTATTATGTAACTTGTTCATGCAGGTCCCAATATTTCAAATGGCTACTGTAAAATATACAGGCTCCTGTGAAATATAACTTCTATCCAGTCGAGCCCAGTTATTGTATCTTGGAGGAATACTATGTAGATCCCGCGTTCTTGTTTCTAAATTTACATGCTCCAAAATAAACACAGAATATACTTCTCTCATAGGTTCATAGAGCTAATGGCCCTGGAGCCTTTACAAGCCTAGCCCACAGAAGTACCCTGGCATCGTGCAGCCCAACGTTACTTCCCAGTGCCTCTATCAAGTACAGCCACTGGAGTGATCCCTGGGGTGAACTATTTCCCATCCACTCATCAAGATTTCTCTTGAAGACGGCCAGTGAAGTCCTCTGCTTGACATGTACTGGAAGTCTATTCCAGAGCATGGGCAGTCTCTGGGTTCTGAACCTGTCCCTCCAGCATGTTCTGTTGATTGTGGTAATTAGGTTGAAGTATCTGGAGCGTGTGGTTTGGAGAGATATGGATTTCTTTAGCTGTAGCATTTCTAACAGAGCTTGGTCAGACATGACTTTGTAAGTCAAGCAGAGATCGCTTCGTAGTAGATGATATGAAACAGAGAATAGCTGGAGTTGTTTTGAGTCTGTCCATGTAGGGCATGTGTTTAAGGCCTAAGATCCTCTCAGAAATCTTCCCTCTTTTATTATACTTTCTGTTTTACAAATAAGGTTCTAATTTTCACCAATATATAATATTCTCTACTGACAGTGTATTACCTCTCTCAAAATTCTCCTAAGCTCCAATAATAGCAGTTTTAGGCAGAATATTAATACATCCTGAGACAGTGTAGCAACTGCCTTATGTACACAGACAATCACCTACTACTACCTCCTAGGAACACGTTTTGCAAGAGATGCAATTACATTAGGAACTTAGAGTCCATGCTCTCTCCCTCACAACCCAGTATATCTGGCACTGAAAAGGTTATCAACACAATCACTACACATCACACCATCCACACCTACACAACACACACCCACATATGTGGAGGTCCTCAACAAAAACATACCTACACAAAGGATACCTCCGAGGCAAAAACATACGCGATCTCCACAGCCCTCCACACCACATACCACGCATAGTTCACACACCTGTGTCTCACAACCACTAAGGCTTAACCATAAACCCAACATATTAGTCATAGGAGACTCCATTGTTAGACACGCATATGTGCCTTTCACCAGGCTGGATAACTAGAAAGTCACGGTTAGTTGTTTGCCAGGGGCCAGAATCCGCCATATCACTCAAGTCTCTCAACAACAGGTACTGTTATGACTCTGTCATAGTCCATGTTGGTGTGAATGACTTGAGACATACCTCCCTGGACTATATGAAGAGAGACATGATTGAACTCGTTGAATATGTGTCCCAGGCAGGTATGTCCCTAGCCTTAAGCAGCATTCTACCGTCACCCAGAATGATGCCTCAATACAAACAGAAAATGGAATGACTTTAACAATTGGCTTAGTTTCTGGTGTCATTCTAGGGAGACCCAGTACCTGACAGCCTGGGAAGACAGGATTGACAGACCATGATGCTTTGCCAGAGATGGCCTGCATCTGTCTCACTTGAGCTTCAGGCTTCTGGCAAAAGCACTTGCCTCCCCCATAGTGCCTTTTTTAGAAAAAGAGATGTGATTAAAACTACCAACATAAAAATTTCAACAAAACCCAAATTAAAGGTCATGCTGCCAAATGCTAGGAGTCTAAACATGAAACTGCACTCATTGCAAGCATTCTTAACCCTGGAAAATGCTGACATCTGCACAGTCACAGAAACCTAGTTCAAAGCTGCAGAGAGCACCCCAGCCATACCTGGTTACTCATCCTATCATACATTCAGACACCAAACTGTGGATAGTAAAGCCAAAGGAGGTGGAGTTTCAATAAATATTAAAGACATACACACCTCCAGGCTGGTCAAACAGTATAAAGCACAGAAGACTCTCCAGGTGCAGTTAACTATTGACAAGACCACTATACAAATCACAGCTAGCTACCAGCCCCCAAATCTGACTCAAGATGCCCAGACTGCCTATCTACACCTCTTCGAATCTATCAAGATTCAACCCTTTACCTTGATCCTGGGTGACTTTAACTATCCAAGCATAGACTGTAAGAACTACTCATGCCACAACACAAATTCCCAGAGATTCTTAGATTTTGTCAATGCAAATGCTTTGGAACAGCTAGTCGATACCCCCACAAGAGGTGATAATATCTTGGACTTGGTATTAATCAACATGAGTAACCACTGCAGCATCCCTGCAGTATTATCCTCCCTTGTAAGATTCGACCATAAAGCAGTCATGCTCGAAGTCACCATCTCCCTCGACCCTCCTCTAGCTAGGGTCAAACAAAAAAACTTCTCCAAAGCTGATTACAGCCTCCTGAGGGATGGTATAAACAGCCTCACAGCCCCCTCCCCCTCTCTAGGAACTGGCACCAGTATCCAAAACTATACCAAATTACTATATGAACATTTATATAGATGCATGGAATTAGGAATACCTGACAGGACTAAACCATCCTCCTCAAGGAAGAGTAAACCTGTCTGGTGGACATCTGCAATAAATAAAGTCTACAACAAAAGGAAAAAAATTGCTGTCCAGGACCAAGAAGGAGCAAATGCCCAACTGGAAGCAATCTCTCCTTAGCCTAAACAAGCAAATAAGAGCACTAGTGAAATCCTCCAAAGCAAACTTTTAGAGTCCAAATTGGCCACATCTACTACAGACAATCATAAGGCCTTCTTCACATATGTCTGTAATCTCAAGGAGGGCACCCAGATCTGTTCAGGACTGGTGGTCAAGGACACCACATATACAAATGCCGTAGATATAGCAAACTTGCTGGCTGACAGATTCAGTGAAAAATTCACCACTATGCCCCCCCATCAGTAAATCAGGACATCCCCAGTACCTGCCCTCTTCCCCTTATACCTAGGGATCAGGTCATCACTGCTCTTTCAAAGGCAAAAAATACAGCCTCCATGGGACCAGATAACATCCCAGGCTGCATCCTACATGAACTCAGGTAGGAACTTGCAGCACCATTAGGAGCCCTATTCAACCAAAGCCTGAGTACTGGCTTTTCCCAGCTGAGTAGAGGACAGGCACTGTCATCCCTTTACACAAAGGTGGAGCATTCATCGATCTGGGAAATTATAGACTCGTCAGCCTAACTAGCCTGATCTGCAAGGCCATGAAACAGATTATCATGGACCTCATTAACAAGGACATTGGCAACCTCCAAACACTCGATTCCACACAGCTTGGCTTCATCAAGAGGAGGTCATGTCTGTTAAATTTGGTTGACTTTTTTGAGACAGTCACCAAACCCATGGACGAGGGGAAGACGGTGCACAGCGCCTACCTTGACCTGGCCAAAGCCTTCGACACTATTCCCCACTCAGGCATAACAGATAAACTCTCTCAATTAGGCATCAATCCGTATGTTACCAGATGGGTAGCTAACTGGCTCACTGATAGAACCCACATAGTCAAAATAGGGGAAGCCACCTCAAGCAATAGACCTGTATCAAGTAGCGTACCCCAGGGTTTAGTTTTGGGGCCTCTGTTATTTGGGCTATACTTTTCTGAGGTGCAAGCCAAGACCAGTGGTCTGTGACTGACCAAGTTTACAGATGACTGCAAGCTGGGCGCTGTCTTAAATTCACCTAGTGATGTGAACATCCTCCAAGAGGGCCTTAGCCAAACTAATGATTGGTGCCAGAAGCATGGCCTCAAACTGAATGCCAAAAAATGCATCATTATCCCCTTTGCGGAAAATGTCATCCACAGTTATTATCACATTAATAACAACGTACTAAGCATGCAATCAGTGGGGATCCAGGTTGATAGCAACTTGACTTTTGACCACAACGTTGCCTCCGTTGCATACACGGCTTTCTACATGGCCCACCTCAAAAATAAGTGCATTTCATCCAGGAACAAGGAGGTCATAACATTCCTGTACTCCTCCCTTATCAGACCCATTATCAAGTACAATGCCCCCTTCTGCATATACTTTGCCAAGCACATGCGGCAGTTGGAGAGACCACAGAGGTTCCAGACCAGGAAAATCCAGGGTCTCCAACACCTATCCTATACAGATAGGCTAAAAGCCCTGTCCCTCTACTCAGTCTCATACAGAATGCTCAGAGGTTATCTGTGTCTGGCATACAAGGCCATTTCAGACCCAGCATTGATGGAGTTGCTGCATATCTGTTAAGACAAACTCCACTTGCGCAACCAGAATGCAAGGCCTTAACCTGGTCTGTGACATTAACAGAACTTGTTGTCAGGATAGATTTGTGTCCCAAAGACTCCCCTGTTTGTGGAATATACTCCCTCTCCAGAACTTGTTGGCAGGATAGATTTGTGTCCCAAAGACTCCCCTGTTTGTGGAATATACTCCCTCTCCATGTCAAGCAGAGTACCTCTCTAGCCCTCTTTAAGAGGAACCTGGACGACTGGATGGGAAACAGAAAATACAGTCCTGGGATCCCACCTGTGTCCCTGCTGTACAGGGCAAACAGGTACTGACTTTGAGGGAACATAGACAAAATTCTTGGCTAGGCTTATAAGGGCCTACGGCCCAATAGCCTAGTATCTTCCTATGAACCTAATAGTTTTGCCCTGATGTCATCAGGTAAGGGCTGTAACCTTACCAGGAATGTCTTCTCAGGACAGAGGCAGATGCAGCAGATCTGGCAGAAGCTTCAGCAGCATCATAGCTGTATCTAATGGAATGCCTTGTGACCTGAGAAGACAAAGATTGGAGGCTGGATATCTGTGCCTTGGCAGGAGAATCAGGGATCTCAGACAAAGGCTTAGTGGCCTGGTCTAACAGGGCTAGGGGATATTTCAACATATGAGTTTGGTAATTTACTGCCCTGAATACCACAGTAGCTGAGGTATAAACCTTTTTCCTGAGGCACTCCATGGCCTTACTGTCCTTATCTGTAGGGAGAATTGAGGTGGAGGGAAGCAGTTTAGAAGGCTTATCAGCTGAAACTGATACAGTGCTAGGGTCTGCATTCAGTAAGGCATTTAATAATAAATGTGGCCCTCTCAGGGACCTTGTAAAATCTGTCAGGCCTTCGAGGTGCAGGGGGCTGTGAATCAGGGTTAACAGTGGCTGCATTAAAAGCATCCAAACATGCTGGCAAGACTGGAGGGATAGCTGAAGAAGCAGGAGTGTCCATTTGCAGAAGTTCATAATACCTTTTTTGTACCTCTGACATCTCAGTGGAATCCCACTTAAAGAACTCCCTCATTTTGGAAATGGTCTCCCCAAAGGTGAGGTCCTCACCTGGAGAGTCTGTCTCTGCAGAATTGACATCATGTTCTGTAACACACTATACCCATATTGGTGGTTTCACAGGATAACCCAAGGGTTTGGAATATTGCAACATGAGAATAGAAGGACATCTGGTATAGGATTCATGAGGCAGACACCTGGGACACTTCAATGTCCTCTATAAGCACATGGCAGTGAAACTCCTACTGTGTCCCATGTCAGATGTTTCAAATTCCACAGAGTGAGGAAGGTTAATGCTATACATACATTAGTGTCCACTGGAATAAGCATTCCACTCATCCTACATAATTTCACATGAGAACAGGACATGTACAGAAGCTCCGGATCTCTGTCGTGGAGGTGATAGCCATTGATTAACCTGTCCTCTTCTATATGTAAAGCTGTGGGCCCTGGCTTTGATGGCAGCCACTAGCAAGTGCTGTTCAGCTAGTAGAGATGCTTCAACTAGCATCTTGATGAAAGTAATCCTGTTCACCAAATGTTCCTGGCCTTCAGAACAGCATATCACTGTGGTTCATTACTCTGTGGTTATACACTTCTGAATTGCTCAGCCATGTATGTACTTTCATGCTGAGATCAGCTATTCTTGCATTGCTAATTTTGTTTATAATTACAATCTACATGCACAAGTCAACCAGCCACAGGTATTGATTTTTCCCAGTTGTTTCCCAGTTGTAACAAACCTTGATCACAGTATGACAGAAACTAAACCCAGATAATGTTAGGTACTTTAATTAAGACCAAACAAGACACTTTCACAAAACTTAACTCTCAGTAAAACTGGTCTGTCACTACCTTGGTTTTAACATATACCACCAAATCCATCCCCTCCTCTTCTTCCAGCATTACAACTGATTTCATTTTACCTACATGTTTTTATTTTCCACAGATACCATTTGCTGTTATGTAGGGTGAACCTGACTCTCGGTTTCTATCACTGTATTTTGTATTTCACAAAATTGCTACTTAAGTGGTGTTATTGTGTCTTGCTGATCATGCAGATTAGCATATAATGAGGTCCCTCCTCGTTGTGACTAATGTGACTGAATTGGAAAATACTGTAATGCAGAAACAAGGCCTTTTTACTACAGCTGTTAATGTGAGCACTATTGTTCTTTCTGAATCCTTTAGCTTTTTGTGCCCCTCATGCAGTTTTAGGGCACTTAACAGGCTGTTCATCCTGTGGTTGTACCACAGTTTCAAAAAAGTGAGGTCAACTTCTCTTTTTTTTTCATGGAAACAACACTGATTGATAAACTTGCCATGCCAGCAACACTTCCAGTTACACTTTGGGGGTCAGAGGAGATGAAAAATAGCATGAAATCTGACTGATATACTGGATGTACTTTTCAGAAACCATTTTAAGGCAGGTCAAAAGACTGTCTGCTGACCCAGTGAAATGAGCACTAATTACCCCTGCAAAAGTTTGCCATGGCACAAATAATAAAAGGAACCATTACTCGCACATTATTTTGGGAGACTGTCAGCTGCCTTGAAAGACTATGTCATTTGGCTTATGCACTGTTCTTTTGGCTAATAAGTCTCACAATTGACCTTTCCTCCTTACACAGTGATCTTTGTCAAGATAATACCACAATACACAAGATGCTCGTGCAAATGTAAATCGGAAACTGGCTTCTCTACCAGCACTGTGAATACACTAATAATATATGGCTATACCTGAAAATAATTCTACATAATAATGTTTTGGTTTGCTTTGATGGTCAGTTATCTATAGTATGATCCCCGTTATTCTCATTATGGGTAATATATAATTATTGACCATGGGATGGGTAAAGCCAATCTCCAACCAAATGGGATAGGTTAATTTGGGCACAAAAAGGGAAACTGGCTAGACTTAAAATGGCCTGCAAGGAGAGCTAGCCTACTACTCACCTATGAATCTATGCAAGAGCTCTCTATCTTCAGTTTCAACTACTTTCAAACATTGTACAAGAATCCAGGTAAATGCCACAAGTCATGTCTAATCTCAAAAGATCTCATCACTTTAACTTTTTGGCATCTTCAACAAATCCATTTGATTAAATCTACAATTCTTGCTTTGTTACACATATAATTTCTTCATTACAAACTTCCACCTCTTCTGCCTTCCTTCAACAGACAATACCTTTACACTTTATATTTCCTCATTAATTTACAGAGTACAATATATTAAATAAAGAAATTATTACATTTTAACCATGATTACTGGCATGACCAAGGGAGACAGCCAGATTCACTGAAGCAAAGCAAGATTTCCAAATATTTTCACTTTTAAAGAACCAAGAAACATATTTTTCAAAGTTCTGTTTAACAAGATACAAATTATTCT
Source organism: Protopterus annectens (assembly GCF_019279795.1). Lineage (NCBI taxonomy): Eukaryota > Metazoa > Chordata > Ceratodontiformes > Protopteridae > Protopterus > Protopterus annectens. The sequence goes on along the minus strand of NC_056737.1, from coordinate 1,557,624,632 downwards.
GAAAACACTTGATTTTGCTTTGACACATTTTACATAATGTTCTTTCCTAGCAATTATTTTACAAGCTTGGTTAAAAGCTGGATAATGCCACTTGTCATGATAACAAATCCACCTATTGCAAAGCTCAGTGATCATAACATGAGCAGCTCCATCCACCATGGATCATGTTTTGTTATAGTGTACTGCCTCACTTTTTTCACAGCCATTATTTTACAACGCATCTTGCCTTTACATCTTATTTTTGCCTTATTACTGACTCCCATTTGACTTTACACATATTCCTTAAATCAGCTAGTGCATTTAACTATGTAATTCTCTAACTTTCTATTTTACTTTCAACACATCTGTAACATTTGATAAAGTCAGTTTCGTTTCTCTTAAATTGCTGCCCCTTGCCTCATCATTTCTTGTACACAAAGTATTTCTTCTCTTATTACACAACTGTGGATCTCATTTGATTTATAGTCTTTAGCTCTATTCTTCAGATCAATAACACATGCAGTTTCTGTGAGATTTCATGCTCTTCTAAAACCAAACATCAAATAAATAGAATATTCTTAAAGGAAAACAGTAACTACGGAATTTGTCTCCAAGTATTCATATTCTCTTTTTTCTTTATCAAGAAAATAGTAAATTCCTTTAGAGTATCTTTAGAAACATGCATGGCTACTGTCTAATGAGTTTTCTCAGATTAGTCAGCTAATCCGCTTGCAGTCAGAAATAAACTTTATTTCTGTATCTAAAGATTCCGGTTTTCAAACAAATTTCCTTCTAATGAGAGAATTGCAGGTGCTTACAGCTAGTCCATTATCCAAGGAGAGAGAGATTTCTTTAGTTCCAAGTACTCAGGCTTTGTACAGCAAACAAATTACTTCTGGCAGATACATTCTCCACTCTGGCACCATGTTATGTCAGGAAGTTTAATGATTAATACATAGACTGAATCTATAGTCTAAACTCTTAAAGATCTACACTGCAAACTCACATGACAAGCTAGCCACTGCAGCAGTGAAGGATATCTGTTTCATATCCAACAAGGTGAATATACATGACAAGAGGAATACATTCTCTGTTTTGTGCTTTTAAAATCAACACTTTGAGGTTAAGGGACTAAGTGAAAGTTCAGAAACACCATGGAGAAAAAAGATAGGCTTCAACCTTAGGGACATCAGCATCACAGTGTAACAAGCAAAGGTGGTGGCTACCAGGAAGAGAATTTTCCAGTACCCAAACTTAAAGTTTACTAAAGTAACAGATATAAAATTACTGACAATTTTGATTAATCTTCAACAGAGCCATCTGCAGTGAAAACAGCTTGACTCTCCTTCTTGAGAGCCCTCTCACTGCATTTCTTCTAGAATTACTAACCTCCATACCCAGGATATAATGTTCCTCCTGCTAGCACATGGCATAACACATCTGTGCTAAATTACAATGGGATGTATGGCCCCATAATCCCTAGTTCTGACTGCCATGGAAAATATGTGACTTGCACCTAGAAGAAAAGAGAAACCACATAAGGATATAAATTCATACATGTAACACTTACTACACCTGAAATATATACATATGTATAATACTTATGCCACCTGAAGTGTGTACAGTAGCCATCTAACCAAAGCAGGATGGAAAATAGCCACTCAATACAGATGGCTGTTTTTTCGCTGCACCAGTTGCTCTACTTATGTCTTCTTCTTATAGGCCTTAAGCAATTGGTAACAGATGGGCAGACAATATTAACACCATCCTAAAGCGGAAACCGAATGGCGCAGTAAAATAAGCCTAAGTATGAAACTGATTTCTAAAGGCTGAGTCTTGCTGCACCTAATGTGTCAGAGGAAGCTCTGCTTTTGAAATGCTGCACCAAGCAACAGCCCCTGGCAGAAATAGGCAGTGATAACCATGTGGCTACAGTGCAGATGTCAACAATGGAGAAAGGCTTGACACAAGCACTGAAAATAATTAACTACCTTACAGAATAACCACTGTTTACATCTGCTAAAAGCTGGTTCATCATACAAGACAATGCAGTTGGTAGTCTTCTTGAAAAGTCTGTTTATCAGCTGCTAACTCCTTCCCACACAGATCAGCAAACTCTCTACAAACCATCACACAACTACACAGGGATAAAAATATGCATCAAGGTGTCTGACTAATGACCAGTTTAGAAAAGACTGGCAGTCTAAAGACAGTTTTTTGAAATTACATTTTTTAGTTTTCTACATGATTAGTCAGAGTTCTCCTGCATAAAACAGGAAGGGTGTGAAGATTGCCACATAAAACATATTTTTGGTAAAGTTCCATTCTATCATCTTGGTTAAATTGAAACTTCTTCTCTCAAATAGTCATCAACAAAACAAATTATATTCCTGAATAGCTAGTCCTCACACCCACAGCCTGGACACATTCCAACTGTTCTTCCTAAATGAAAGATCTAACCATCATCTGAAGTCTCTTCTCTAGTACTTGGTATAGGCTCTTGCAGGTTCTTAGCTTCCATGCAACATGGAAGAGGCACATTGGCAACATTACCCTAACCATGTTCATTGCATTCAATATCTCCATTTGCATCTCTTCCAAACCTACAACCTTATCATCATTATGATCTCTGATCACTTTAGTGACTTACTCTATAGTAACACACTCCAAATCACCAGAGATTTAAAGCACTGCCTCGTAAAAGGAAGGTATATTTACTGGATTATGGAATTTCTCAAAATGTTCTTTTCATCTCACAAGAATCTTATAAGTAGATGGTAATATGCCTTCTCCCTTGCTTAGCTCATTGTGGGTAAGATCTCCTCTCCTCTCTTGAGGCACTAAATAATTTGCCACAACATCTTTGAGGCAATGCAACAATCTTTCTGTAAGACTGATCCAAACCATGCCCTAACTTTCATTTTAGCCATCACTTTGTTGTGACCCCTTGGTCTGCCTGTACCTCGGTCAGAATCAGAAAAGCACTGACCAGGAAGATCATATTCTTTAACTTGAGAGCACTCTTCAAGACTGGATATCAGGATTACTACCATTAAAAAGATCAACTTGCAGCTGCATCTCCTTCTTTCCTTCAATATGATTAATGTCTTGAACACTGTCCATTTTGATTCAATGTCACTGGCCTCAAATGGAACATGATCAAAATGTTTTTTGTTCTCAGTACTTTAACTCATCTTTTACAGAACCCATTCACTCCAGCACAGGAAGAAAAACAAGACTCTGTACAAGGCTACCAAGACAATACTCACTACTGAAGATTATTAAGGTTATGTAATACACTACTGATTATAAGATGTGCAAGTTTTAAGTTGTTGGAACAGATACATGAACACACTGTAGAGTTTTGAGGTTTCTGTTTCTACAGCATTAATGACATTATGGCTACAGAAAATCATAATAAGGGATCCCTTGGGGAAAAAATCTTAAATCCTCTGCCATTTAATACAAAATATTCAAAGAGTGTGTGAAGAAGGTAAATGAGTGGTGAACACAAAACAGAAATGCAAAAAATCCACTTTGCTGCCATTCAACATTTTTCAGTTTAACCACTTTAGAGGACCATAACACTACATGACTGACTTTTTTGGGATTAACACATTTCCAGGTACAAAGGCCACTAATGACAATGACATACATTAGCTTCATTCTATGTTCCACTGTATTACTGCTTAATACTAAGTGTTATTCATACACCAACATTTATTTCTCCAAAGCCATACATTACTCATTAGCTGTATTACCATTCATTCCAGCATAACTACGATTGAATCCGTGTCGATTAATGACCTGTACTGAAGTGGTTGCTGTTCCATGAAACAGCAGCCTTTCATTGTTTATGTTGCCATTCTTGTTATCCATAGACTCTTTCCTAATTTGATAATTTTTCCAAAGAGCTGGATTCTGGATTCTTTCAATCTGAAACAGAAAGAGGTGCAGTGTCAGCAACAAAAGCAGCATTAAATATACACTGTCATATTTACTTAAGAAGTAAATGGCACTCTTAAAATTGAAGTACATGAGCCTAAACTAGTGAATACATTTTATTCAGATACTTGTTGGTCAGTAGATAATAAAGTCATTCCTTTCATGCTTTCCTTATGGCAGGACTAGTCCAATGGTAACCGAAGATTGGGTGAAGATGGATGAAGGCTGCCAGCCTAGCCAGATAGAATTTTGGAGATAATTCTGTCATCTGTAAATATTAATGTAAACCACAGGCTGTTGTCTTAAATGGTAAAAATAGTGTTACATGTGGAACTGGAAAATAATGTAACAACAGTGCACTCTACTGACCAAGTAAAGCATGTTGTGACCCTCTGATGTTAAAACTCGGAGCCAGTAAGTCTAGAGTGAGGCATCCTGCCTACTGTGTTAAGGCCAGAGTTAATGGATAGAATTTGCTTTATTGCTCTGGTTTCTGTCCAGAGGTGAAGAATGTAAATGTAGTTTCTGTTAGCCTGGGAACCCAGAGAAGTGTGAAGAATGATGTAATGTGAACCAGGAATGTGATTTTAAAAACAGAGAGAATCAGAGAGCATTAAGCATTTTTTGTCTTGACCATCCAACTCACCAGCACTGTCTTGCTCTATGTGTAAGTTTATCTTAGATTTGTGTTTTCCTTTAGAAATAGCTAGAAACTAGAAAGATTAGACTAAGTGTTTTTCTGTGATGTCAGAACTGTACTACTGAATTATTTTAAGTATTTCTCTGTGATCTATGAACTCTTGACTAGCACTGTGTAGTAAAAAGTATTGTCTTGTGTTTTTTTGACTATTTGTTATTAAATATTTTTAAACCCTTTCAACTGTGGCTGTTTTTGCAGAGATAATTTAAGCTCTTTAGAGTACTTGCATGCCTTTGGTAAAATTGTACCAAGCCACTCCAATAGCTTTAGCCCTGGGCTATACTACCATTTGGATAATAATATTGCACAGTAATAATTGGACAACCTTTTAAGGGCCTTTGAGTAGCTGATAAATATTTGTGGGTGGTGGCAGCTGGTACTACCGTACAGTGTGGAAAAAAGGGGCACAGCTGGAGAACCTGTGCCAGCCTTTCCCAGGAGTGTCTGTGTGGTCGTATAAACACTTCTCAAAGTGTGTGTGTGTGTGTGTGTGTGTGTGTGTGTGTGTGTGTGTGTGTGTGTGTGTGTGTGTGTGTGTGTGTGTGTGTGTGTGTGTGTGTGTGTTTCAGCTACCTGGGCAGGGACACGAAGCACTGGTTGGACAGAGAGGATGCTGGAGGTTATAGCTTGCCCACTAGGCTGAGATCTGGACCCTATAGCTGTGCCAGTGGGGAGTCTTACTGGGGACCTGGAGAGCGAGGGAGTGACCAGCCCCAGACTGACTGTGATCTCTGTGTGCTCTTAAGGGAAATTGCACTTTACTATGTGCATTTGTTATCCTTTTCTCCTATATGAGATGCCCCTCACTGGTGTTAGTGGTGAGGATTGAGGCACCTTGATTGCTGGGCCAGGGCACAGGCATCACAGTAACCAGCCACATACTGAATAAGCAGCACTTGGCTTGAAAGAACCTTCAATGAAAAAGATAGCTGCAAATAGGAAATGCCACTGCTGAAGATGTAGCAATCTTACAGATGGTTTTATAAAGTTTGATGGTGCATGGGTTGAAGCCTCTTCAATAGGATGTGACAGCTTTATAATAATACCACTTACCTCCAGTAACTGACTAATCAACTAGCAGTGATCATATTAAATACATACTACTTGCATATTAATTACATTAACTCATATTACAGTACACAGAGCTGAAAGCTAGATGGCCCATCACTACGAAGAAGCAGTGACCATAACAGCCTGGTTCTGAAAGTTCAAAAAGACTTAGCCAAGAACTTTGAACTGTGCAAGAATGGCAGAGGACAGACTATACCTTTATTAACAGCACACTGGGTGAGTCCCTTACATTAAATGAGATATAAATCATTATAATAAACATATTACACTGTTCAAAACAGCATGTATATACAGTACTCACTGTAGCTAGCACAATAACAGCAAGAAAAACTTTGATATTCTCTGATAATCCAGGAGATTTGTTTAAAGAAAATATTACTTAGAATGGAAAATAAAACAAGCTCCAAATACTGATAAAAAGCTCTTATACAATTATTCACATAATCAGAGCACCATAGTGGAATATCAGGCTATTGACCCAAGGAGTCTTTATAAGCCTAGCCATGCTTCCCAGTAAAATTTGGTAGGTACTGGTTCCAAGCATTGTGTGGAGACATACATACTTGAGCATTGGTGTCTGAGCATTTACAAGCTTCCCCTCTCTAATAGAGACATAGGCGCCAGACCACGGGTATATTTATGGATCCCCAGTCAGTGATCCAAATTTTGCTTGAATAAGTGCAAGGATGAACTCTGCTTCACAAGGATGGAAGCCAGTTCCAGAGAAGGGGAGCCAATAAGACACAGACCTGTCCCATCACATGTTCTACTTATGTTGCAGGCAAGGTTTTGGTCTCTGGATTGGATGTTCCTAATGCTATTTGTTTTACGGATGTGAAACACTCTACAGCTGGATCTGAGGATGCTTCGTTGGCCAGGCAAAGGTCGCTTCTCATCAGTAGGAGACTGAATATAAGGGCAAGTCTTTTAATTGGCCCCCACACAGGACTTGTTTTCTACACCATGTATTCTTTCTGTGAGAATCTCTGAAGACACTCCAGCGGTTGCATATGCCTGCGGTACATACCAAAGGGGCATTTTACTCAATGATTTGTCTTTTGAGAGCAGAGTACAATGGAATGATGACATGTTTGGATCTAGATGCCATACCCTTGCTTATAAGCTGTGCAACACAGAATAATTTCCACACTGCTGCAGACCTGTGAAGGTGAAATGCCAAATGACTGTCTACTTGCATTCCCAAATCCCTGACTGTTAATGCAGTCATTTGCTGGGATGGCAAGCTTTCAGAAAGATACTATGACAGACTTTTTGGGACTGAGTTTTACACCGTGACTCTGGTTAGTCTGTGTCAGGTCTTCTTGGAGGATATGTGTGTCCTGGAGGGATTTAATCACTGCATCCAATTTACAATGATCTGCAAACCTGGTCAGCCAGAAGCCTTTGACATTAGCCTTGACCTCAGGGAAGCAGATGCCAAACAGGAGTAGCCCCAGAACTGAGCCCTGAGGCATCCCACTAACAATTGCTCTTTTTGTGGAGAAAGACTCCTCTATTCTAACTTCTTGGGTCCTGTAAGCCATTTGTCTATCAAATGGGTGAAGTAAGAGTTTATACCTACTTTAGTGAGCTTTTCTACAATGTCCGAGTGGAGTATTGTGTCAAATTCCTTGGACAGGTCGGGGTAGGCAGTATGCACTACTTTGCCCTCATCCATTTTTTGGTGACCTTCTTGAAGATGTTCACCAGGGTTGTGCAACTAAGTATTATGGAAATTTCAGGGGTAGTTTTATATAAAAAAATTCAGTTCAGTGAGCCTGCATATACATTATATATATATATATATATATATATATATATATATATATATACATATACACAAGACACTGCAAACCACAACTGAGTGATGAACAGCATCTTGCGAACGAATTTACAGAGGTAGAGAAAGCTAACAGTTTTCTGACCAATCAAGCAACCTCACTTAAAGACTTCTTATGTGATCCCCAGTTCAGACAGAGGAGGCCACCTTCTACTCTCACTAGAAAAGCAGTTTCAGGCCTTCATAATATGAAACCACACTGCAATTAGCCCAAAGTGATTTTAAACAGGACGATTAAACAAAATAACTACAAACATACACACGCGCGCGCGCACACACACACACACACACACACACACACACACACACACACACACACACACACACGCACACACACAAAAATGACTACAATGCAGGGAACCAGCAGTGAGGTCAGTAACAAGCGTAACACTTCACAGTAGTAAAGACCAGAAAATACAATAAATAATTTGAAAATACAACAACATTACTTTTGAATATTTTATAAAAGTGCAAAACATCTATTTAAAGTACTTACCTGTGCTAGGATTGCACTGGATACAAGACAAGTGTTTGTGAGCTCCATGGAAATAAGCCAAGAACTGTGCAAACACACTAAATTTATAAAGGCAGAGAAAACTAGCTAAACAAAGCAAATAGCCCTCTGACCAATCAAGCAGTCTCACTTAGAGCCTTCCTGTATGATCCTCAGCTGAGAACATCTCCAAAAGAAAACTAAAACAGCACCGAATTAAGACTGACTATAAAAATGGACAAAATTTTGTACAACATACATTCCATACACACACACACACACACACACACACACACACACACACACACACACACACACACACACACACACACACACACACACACATTTAAATATGGCATGCTGAATGACAATACCAAACAGAAATGACCAAACACACCTCACATTTAACCCACAGTACTAAACACCAAATATAACAATCACAAATAATACCTAAATGCTACATAAGAACACACATATACCAAATAAATAGATAGGTTTATTATCAGAAAAAAAAAAAAAAAAAACGTACGTAACATTGAATGGAAACTGCAAATTCCTGCATACTAATTAGGCATAAATGCTGAATCTGTTGAACGAATTCAGCAGATTTGACATTTATGTCGAATATCAAACGTGATGTCAGTGTAAGTGCAAATGCAAGTTAAACTCCTACTTGGGCATTCACCTTTTAGCAGGGGGAAAGACCCCCTGCACCGCCTGCTAAACATATATTCCAACTCTGAGATCACACTACAGTGAGGGATGGGATACATTTCCCAGCTCACTCTGTACTGCGATCTCTACACATAACATTGAGAACATATCACAGAATGCACAGTTGCATTCCCTGATATTTTCTCTCGCTCTCCTAACGTTCGGCAACATGGAAATCGGCCAACTGCTGTTCATCATTTCTGTGTTCACCGAGCCTACCTTCAACATTTTAATAGTAAACCAACTAGATATGAGCAATCTTGGTGCCAAAGCCATGGTGTTAAACTAATGGCTAAAAAATGCATCATCATTACCTTCGGTAAAAACAATATCCCTGCTGATTGTAAAATAAACAATAACACCCTAAGTACCAATTCTGTAGTGACAAACCTGGGAACACAAGTTGACTGTGAACTCAGCTTTGACCACCAAGTGTCTACTGTGGTGAGGAAGGCATTCTATGTCGCTCACCTGATTAGCAAAAGCATCGCCTATAGAGCAAAAGAGGTTGTAACTCCCCTGTACTCATCCCTCTTCAGGCCTTTAATTGAATATAATGCTCCCTTTGGTATGTACCATATCAGACACCTGCAGCAACTCGAGAGGCCTCAGACATTTTTAACTAAGAAAATTCAAGGTCTCCAGCACATATCTTATATGGACAGACTAAAGTCACTGTCACTGTACTCAGTAGTGTATAGACTACTTAGAGGTGACTTATGTCTATTGAAACCTAAAGCATAACAAGTATAAAGCTATCCTGTCCAACCAAAATCTCAAAATACAACACAGCCACACATACTATAAAACTGGCCAAACTTGGTGACATTAACGAGTTCTACCATTTCTGCATTTGGCATTACTGGCACTTGACATTTACTGCTAAGATATCCACTTGCTGTCAAAGAAATGAAATGCTTGATATTTAGTACTACATACACAAAAAATGCACATATGTACTGTAGAATAGTGTGGTGGACCTTGCCAAAGTGTATATATAGTAAAATAAAGTACATTGTTGAAAATACAGTTATCATTTTAAATGCAAATGTTTCTTTGTTTTATTATTTAGAGAGGTTAATCAAGTTTTCATAATAAAGATATTTACTGCTGAAGTGAGCCCATGCAGAGCTCTTTGTCCTTCTTTGGGGGGGGGGGGTTATCTATGAAGCAAGTGGGTCTGGGAATGGAGGAGCAGAATGAAGAGAGGCCTGGAAGAAGACACCAACATGAAGCTGGAAATTACTGGTGTTAAGAGAACCCAAAAGAAAGAGCTACTGAGAGGCTTTCAAAAGGTGGGACTTGTTAAAAGAGACTGCATCTTAGCTGTATGAGACTAGACTAAAGGTATCAGATGTATTTACTTTGGAAGGTCCTGCATTTCCTCTTCTATATAACTAAAGCTTGCTTTTTTAAATAAATCTGGTAGCATCTGTTGTGTTTGGTACTCTACATTAGTAGGAAATGTGAGCATGTCTTCGCATACTTTTTCCTATGCCAGACTGCAAAGAATCTACCTTTTATTGCTTACAAAAGGGCCAGCTGTTTGAACATAACATTCCTCCAACCTGAGAGAGCAAAACTGTTGGAGTAAATCTATCTACACAAAGGGAAGTCATTCTTGTAGTTTACTCTGGAAGCTTGTTTCCCTTGATGAGTGCACCTGTGTGTTTGTGTGTGTGCTAGGATGACAAATGTGGAGCTACTACTGCAGACCATCGTTGTTGAGGATGGTGGAAGTTGTCACATGTAACCATTTGAATTGACATGACTCAGATAATGAGGACACTGAATGGGCAAAAATGCAAACTTACATATATCAAGTTCAATATTGCCATTCCTCAGAATATTCCCATTTCTCTGAGGTACATCAATCTTGGAGTTGGTTTACATAAGTTTGGGGACACTGTGAAGGGGGGCTTGCTCTCACCCCCCAAAAAACAAGTTTAAATGGACTCACAAATTCAAGGGCATAACTGGCATGGTGCTTAATAAAAAAATTGCCCTATTTGTAAATATTTTGTACTTCACATAGCAAGAAAAGGATATTACAGTGTTGTGTTGTGGAACATTTGAAACAGGTTCATGTTTTTTTCAGGATACTAACAAAATGAAGATAAAACAAAGACTACAGTGGCCCACACATTTATATTTATTTTATATTTATCCTTTGTTGACCAGGTTAATCTGACTAGGCTAGTCGCCTCTTTTCAGGGGAGACCTAAGGTGGTACTTATAGTACTAGGGGAAATTTGTCTAGGCAATAGGAGATGTCATATCTTTTACATTCACCTGAGCTACATTTATAGACATATATCATGATGAAATATTTAGGTGCATGGATTAAAAATGATACTGCTACAGTTACTAAGAATATGTAGAGAGACACAAAGCAAAATGTTATATAAAAACTGAATTTTGAAGCTCTTGACTGTGGATATGGATAGTAGGGCACAGACAGTGAAAATCATTCTAGTATTTTAATAATAGCTACGGGTCAGGCATAGTTTTATCAACCTCAAGGGAAGATGTAGACCATATTTAATAAAGAACTAAAGGAATATATTTTGGCAGGAAAAAGGTCAAAAGTTAATTGGGAAAATTGCTTCTTCCCACAGACTGAGATGGTTTAGGATTACCAGGTTTGAAGGGCTATTTTAGAGATACGCAGTTAAGGCTCATATACTTAACACAGCTAGAAGACTAGAAATCAAAGTGGAAAAATGATATTGAAATTGGGGGGGGGGGGGCATGGAAAAAAAGGAGAAAGTAGGAATTTTGATTACCAAAACATTATAATTAGAAAGCCACATACATTATTTGGAGAACTAAACAAACACTGGAATGGAGAAAGGAGATTTTACCAATAGGGGTAACTGCAAGTAGGGACACAAAAAATAGGAAAGAGAGAGAGAGAGAGAGAGATGAAAAAGGCTAACTTAAACACTTACAGAATACTCGACTTTGAAAGAAAGGCAATGCAAGAAGAAAAAGTGAAAACAATGCTTAAGATGGTGGTACAGATGAGTCAAATGGGAGTGGAACAGTCCTACAGTGTTAGTTCTAAAATCTGAGAGATCAATCAGGTTCTGTAATGAATGTAGGAAGTTGAACAGCATTTCAAGATGTAACAGTTACTCAATGCCTAGGACGGATATATTCAAAGAAAGGCTGGAGAGGGCAATATTCTTGACACACTAGAGTAAAATACAAAAGTATACTAACAAATCCCTCTAATAACTGAAGTTGAGGAAGTTAAGCCATTTCAAGCCCAAATGGCTTATACCAGTATACTGTCTTTCCTTTTGGACTACATGGTGTGTCCCTTTGAACTTTCTTCAATTAACAGGCAAGAGTCTTAAATCTCCATATCAAATATACTGCTGCCTACGTAATTATACACTTTTAACAACTGCTTCTGTTCTAGATTCAACTAAAAATTCTACCAGAACAGATCTTTCACTTAAAGTTCCCCTACCCCTTTCTCTTTGCCTATACTGGTAGGGAAAGCCGTCTCTAGCCTGCAATCCAAATGTCTTCTTGGCCTCCCAATATCTTGGTTTCTTTGTCAGATTTCTCCAGTAAATTCCAGCCCCCTCTTGCCTATTTTTTGTACCCTTACTTGCAGTCGTCCTGCAAAATTCCCTTTATCCATTTTTGTATAGGCTTAGTTCTTAGAATACTTTTTGCTACTTTATGAATATAATATTCTCCTTAAGGATCTACATAAAAAATCCCACTCTTTCTCTATTTCTTTAACTCTCTCTTGTTTCATCATTATCTCTTTCCTTTTAGAATTATAACCTTCTGCTTGTGTTATGTATAGGAGTCTTAAATGTGTAGTTCTAACATATCCCTTTAGATTAGGTAAATCTAAACCACCTTGTTCTATTGGAAGAATCAACTGATCCCACATAACTCTTGTCCTCTTTCCCTCCCACATAAATTCCTTCAATTTTTTATTAATTATTGTCCACAACTTCTCCTCGTATTGATAAACATATGCCTGACCCATATACAAGACTAATGGAACTAAAAATATTTTCACTGCTTGTATCTTATCTATAAGAGTCTCTAGTTTCTCAACTTTGTGTATTACTGTTTGCTTATTCTCTTCCCACATATCCTTAGCTGCCATAACAGTAGCCTTTTTAATTAAGATTCAAATATTTTATCTTATCATGTCCCCATAAATATGGGTATGGATGAACCAATTCATGTGTGGGTACATAATTTATGACTATAGCCTTTGTTTTATTTTCATTAATTTTATATCCATAAAAGACTTGAAACTGTCTCAAAATGTTCCACAACACTGAGATGTCCTTTTTCTGAATTTATCAGGTGAAAAATAATATCATCTGCAAATAATCCAGATTTCTTGATTACCATAACAATTATATCCTTGTGTTTCTGAGTACCTTATTTTCTTTGTCAAGGGCTCTAAATATAAAGCAAGTAACAAAGGAAAAAGAGGACACCCCTGCCTTATTCCTCTGTTCAATACAGCTTATCTGAGAGGAACCCTTCTACTTTAACTCTTGCCTCCGACCCTTCATACATCCTTCTAAATAACTTTATTACTGTATTGGGAATGCAAATGCCTCCAATGCCCTACTCATAAAATCCCAGCTTACTCTGTCAAATGCTTTCTCTGCATCAGGACTACCAAAAAACAGAGGTATTTTCTTACATTCTACTTCCCTCTGGATCATCACTGTTCTATTAATGTTGTCAAATGTTTCCCTCCCCTCCAAAAAAAACACACTGATCCATATCTATTAATTTTGGCAGCAGCACCTTTGCCATTCTTTTAGCTGGTATAGACATAAACACTTTATACTCATGACTTAAACTGAAACTGGTCTTTATGAAGCTGGGTCTAAAGGGTCTTTGCCAGTTTTAGGTAACACAGCCACCACAGCTTTCTTCCAAGATGCTGGTGCTACCCTTCCTTTTATAATACTGTTAAACAAAATCTTCCAGAGTTTTATCACTTTCTTCCCTCCTAATTTCCACATTTCCTCAGAAATCCCATCTGTTCCTGGCCACTTTTCTGAAGACCGATTAAGCATCACTGTTTTATCTTATCACTTCCTATCTTAACTGTTAGTTGCTGAGCCTTGACTACCTATAACGTTTGCATAATTAAGTCTTCCATAAATATTTCCATTAGTACTCTTTCTTGATTTCCACATTCTTTCTTTTATACAAATTTTCATACAATTTCTAGAAAACCTCTAAAACTGCTACAGGATCTCTGGTTATTTTTCTTGTTATAAGTTCCTAAGTTTAGCAATAACTCTTTCAATGTTCTGTTGCCTAAGTCGCTGGAGTTGTTAACAAAATATAGTTGATTAACTATAATATTTCTAAACTCATGCATATTATCCAGATACTACTTTATTTTTTCTTTAGCACTCTGCATTTCCTCTTCCTCTTGTTCTGTGACATTCCCCTTATTCTGCAAAACGTTAAGCTTTGTCAGCCCCTCTATGTAATTCCTATTACTTCTTCAACATATTTTTCTCTTTTATTTCACTCTTATTTTAACATTCCATTTTCATTTTAGCCCACTCACTAGCTATACCTTCTGAAGATATTTCAATCTTCCCTAATAACTTGCGAATAATTTCTACTACCCATTCCTTAAATTCTTCTCTTATTCACAGGACAGTGGGAAAGCACCAGTGTCTCATTTTACTTCATTACCCTGTATTTTTATCTTAGATTTTATTGGTGTAGATCACTAACAGTTACTGAATGTATGTTGAAACTTTCAATTAAATGCACGTTACAATTTTTATCTAGTCTAGACCAGTTAGTGTACCTTGGGGAATAATATGTAAATTCTGTCAGAGTTCCTACTACTAAATTCATATCTTCCTTATCAAATATTTTCATAAAATTCTTCAGAAATCTTCCCTCTTTTGTTATATTGTCCCTCAAGGTGCCCCTGATACAGTCTCACTATTTCAAATCAAATTACAGTCCCCATTTATACATAGTATTCCCTGCTAAAAGTTGATTATTTCTCCCCAAATTTTCTTAAGCTCCATAACAGCAGTTTTCAGTGGAATATAAATGCATGCCAATAACACCTAACTATAACAAATCTACCACATTTTTGTCTTTTTTCCTCATTTATCACTACTGCAGCCCCTCTACCAATTAGTATAATTACTCCTAATTTCCTCTGTCCCTGACATTCTGATGAATATCCATTCTAAAATCCTCTCTTTGTCAAATTCACATGCTCATTTCTTTCCAAATGTGTCTCCTGCAGCACTGCTATTTGCACTCTGCATTTCTTACTATAATTCAATACTGTTTCTTTTTTAGCTATACCTGTATGGCCATTCATGTTCCAGGATAATATGGACAGCATAGCCATCATGATAAAAAGCTAATGTTTGCACCTATTATACATGACAGTTTCTTTCTGAATATGTATTTCCAGCTATTGTATTACATGTATATAATAATGTTTGGCAGGCTGATCCTTTGTACAGTTGTTTCTTCTCATCTCCATTTCAGCCTATCTCACATTTTTCAAGAGGTTTTGTTTTAGTGAAAATCCTCACACAAAAAAACCTTATACAAAACATTTCCACCCTCTGTTAACTTATAAGAAACACACAAAACTGTACATCTTCAAAACATGAAGTTTAACCCTTCAATGAATGAATGGAATGACCCCAAACTGACAGCTGCACCTATAGGCATCATCTAACGTAAAATTAAGGTTACCTATGCTAAAGCACATGCTACAGCCTGTGCTCCCACTTAGACTGATTTATGCCTGTTCTCTTATCTTTTTCCCCTTCCAGATATGAAAAACAGCTTGTATGCTTTCAGAAAACATTAATTTTTTAGCCCTAAGAAAAAGTGCACTGGTTATCTTTAATTAAAACTAAACTGTACTCTGTTTTATTAACTGCATTAAAGTATTAAGGCTGCCATGGAGGTTATCTCTTACTGACTTACCATAATTCCAAACTTACATTTTTTCACTTAATTGCTTGCCATTGTACCTTTAAATGTTGCACTTTTCTCAGCTTTTCAAGATTAACTGCTTCCATCTGCAGACAGCTTGTCTCCATGGAAATGTACTCAGCAATGTTTTTGTAAATTTCACCCAGAAAGGAATGTGCAGCTGCCCTCAACTGCAGACATTATAACACCACTGAACATTTGCTAGTGGAAAACAAGCTAACATCTTTGCAGTTGTAAGAAGCTTAGTATTTTCATGGCTTTCATCATTTTGTCTTACTTTTAAAGACTACATGCTTACAAAAATACCTGTTTGCAGCTTAAGCCAAAGGTAGTAATCTCGACATTCACCCATTTATTTATTGAAATTTGTTTACCAGGATAGTCCACTGGGCCAAGCAGAGTCCATTTTCTTTAGAGGCCCGGGGAGGAAACTCCACAAGAAGCACATTTAGAATATACAAACCACAAAGGGTAAACTTATTACAAAGCAGCACATTTAGAATATAAAGCACACAGGATAAACTTAGTACAAACTAATTCAAATACAGTTGACAAAGTAGTATGGGCAAAAATTATATCAAATGCTTAGCAAACATATTACAGCAGACTTTCTAAGCTTCTAATACATTAAGAGAGTAATAGTAGCCATGTTAATGGGTATAAGAGGAAAGTGGGGAAGATATAAGAAGGCAAGGGGAAAGAAATTGATAGTATTAGAGTAAGGGTGACAGTACGAAAAAATTAGAGATAGAGGACTGGAGAGAAGGTTGCTAATAGTAAATGGTAAAGAAAGAAAGAGTGTGTAGTAAGGTAGTATACTTGAAATGAACAGACAGTAGAATGTTATTTCAGGTAGGAAATTAAAGGAAAAATAGGCGGGTGCTGAAGAACTAGGTTATGTACGGAGGAGGCTTAGTATAATTACAGATCCAGGTAGACTGGAGCTGATTATGCAGAGCTGTTTTGAAGGAAACAGTGCTTTGGGTGTTGCAAATGGCTACAGGAAGGCTGTTCCAGGTTTCAGCTATTGCCGAGGCATATAGTAGTTGACCAGCAGGTAGTTTGGGTTTATGAATTTGGAGGAGGTGTTGGTTTTCTGATCTTAACGACCTACTGGAATTATAGTGGGAAAATATGGAATTTAGGGTAGGGCAATCTTGAGGTTTTGTAAGTATTTTATGTATGGCAGTTAGTTGGAGATAGGTGAGGTAGTGGGGGAATTCAAGCCAGTTTAATGCTTTTAGGGATGCAGCGGTGGATGGAAAGGTGGATGTTTGTTGCAAATTTAGCTATTTTGTAATAGCATACTTCTAATGTAGTTCTGAGTGAGGTTTGGAGGTTGGTTAGCAATGGGGCACCATAGACAAGAGAAGGAAGTAGGTGGAATCGAGTACTTGTTTTGTAGAGAGAGAAAGGAAATGTTTATGTCTGTAAAGAAGGCCTAGTTTTTTGTGAGTCTTACTGATGTTAATTTGTATGTGTATGTCAAATTTTAAGCTTTCATCAATTATGACTCCCAGCAGTCTGGTGTGGGTAACTAATTCAGTTTTTAGGTGGTTCAGGGAGAGTATGCTGAATTGAGATTTGTTGATGGGAGTATTTTTCTTTGGAGTAAATATTATGAGCTTGGTTCTTTTGGGTTTAGGGACAGGTGGTTGTTATGGAGCCAAGTCTCTACAGCGGAAAGTGCAGACTGAGTGATGTGTTGTAGCTGTGTTGAATTTTCAGCAGAGCAGATAATAGTGGAGTCATCTGTGTATTATACAAAAGACCCTTGATGAAATGATGAGTGAAGGTTGTTGATAAAAATATTAAACAGTAGAGGTCCTAATATGGACCCTTGGAGGACACCGGTGGCGTTGTGGATATATGGGTATACAGAGTGTTGCCATTTTACAGCATGTTCTCTGTCGGATAGGTAGCATTTGAACCAGTTAACAGATGAAGCAGATAGGCTGATGTTAGAAATCTGGGAAAGAAAGGGTGAGCTAGAGTATCAAAGGCCTTAGATAAGTCCAGATATAGAATAGAGACAATCTTTCCAGAGTCATAGGCTGTATTGACTAGGTCCATAAAGGATATTAGGGCAGGTAAAGTACTGTGGCCTTGTCTGAAACCATGTTGAGTTTAGAAAAGGATTTGATTGCTGAGAAGGAAATGTAGAAGTTGCATATGTATACATTTTTCTAGGAGTTTTGAGATGGGGGATAAAATAGTTATGGGAAGAAAGTTGGAAATATCAGTTGAAGTACCTCCTTTGTGGAGAGGTAGAATGCATGCTTTTTTCAGAGGTTGAGAACATAGGATTCTTGAATGGATCTATTAAGGAGTACGCGAATGGGGGTAAGTATAGTTTATACAGCGATTTTTAGGTACTCTGTGGGTAAACCATCAGCTACATTGGAGCTGGGTTTTAGTTTTAGAAGTAGCCTTTTTATGGTTGTGTTTGGGACAGTAGTCAGTGTGAATTCAGGGAAGGAATTGGTTATAGCTAAGTTTGTGTGGGGGTTTGAGGGGGACTGGGACTGTGTGTGTTTAGAGAGAATGGTTTGAACTAGAATGTTTGCAGTAGGGAGAAGAGACTGGGGCTGTGAGTGTTGAGAAAGAATAGATTGGCCAGGAATGTTTGTTGTAGGGACAGGTTGTGAGAAGTTGGCAGTAATATTAGCTATACTGTATGTAAAGTAGGAGTTAAAGAAATTTGCTGTTTGGTCTAGAGTTTTGTCAGGGTGGGGGCAAGGGTTACTTTTTGTGCCTGAGTTTAAAACAGTAGCAAAGGAGGACTAGAACTATTTAGGGTTATGTTTGTAGTTTTATTGAAGCTTTAAGTAGTATTCTTTCTTGTCTTTGCATACAGTTTTTTTTTCCAGGTTGTGAAGTTGCTTGAACTTTAATAGATCTGAATTGTTTTTATGTTTATGCCATAGCTTTCAGGTTTTATCCCTAGTTAACATTAACTCTTTTTTGTAGCTTTAGTTAACCACGGAGCATGATTAGCATTTAATCTTTTTATTGGGGGAATACAAGGCTGTCTAATATTTTTAGAAAGGTAGCATTAAAATAGTGCAGAGCATCATCTAGGGAGAGAGTTTTTAGGTTATTCCAACTGATGCTTTTCAAGATGTGGCTGAATGTGAGTGGGCTGAAGTTGGATAGGTTCCTAATAAGTTTGAAGTGATGTTTTTTTGTTGTGAAAGAGGGAGTAGCTTGAGTAATAAAGACAGAAAGGTGATCAGTTAATGTGTTAGGGAGGGTACCGGCTGATGAAATTGTCGTGGGGTCCAAGACTAGGACCCAGTCTAAGATGGGTCCTTTATTAGTGCTGTTATTATATGTGGTTGGGGTGCTGATAAGTTGAGTGAAGTGAAACTGGTTAATATTAGTGGATGGAACTTCTGAAATAATATTTGACCAGCTGGTGTTCACATCACCAAGAATTACAGTTTCATTTTTTATGGCATGGGAGGCCCAAGATAATACTTCTTCCAGAACTGTTATGTTATTACCAGGGGGAATATATAGGACTATGACATAAAGATTTTTAGAGTTATTTATTTTTAGGAAGAAGACCAGGATTTCAGCATTAGTGAATTGGGAGATGTGACCAGTAAACAGGAGAAAGTTAAAGGTATTAGGGAATAGGATGGCAATGCCACCTCCTTTTTTGTTAGTTCTCTCTACCCTTATTGCACTTGAGTTGGGTGGGAGGAATTCTGAGTCTCCCATATTTGGTTTTACCCAGGTCTCAGTAGTGGCAAGGATATCTGTTTTGCTATGAACTAGTCAGGCATGTAGGTCAGTAGTTCTGTTGCAGAGGCTTTGAAGGTTTATGGTGGTAATGAGTAATGATTTAAAGCAGTTGGTGGGGTTGGTTTCAATAGGAGTGGTGGCAATAGAACCCGGGTTGGAATGGATGTCATCGCATTGGACTGATATCATGAAAATTGATGAAAGGAGTTGGGTAGGAGTAGGTTGTTTAGAGGTGATAAAGTGCAGTACAAGGGAGTGGGTATAGCATGTGTTGACAGCAGAACAGTTTGTGGGGAGAATAAGCATTTTGGAACAGAATACTGGAGTTATATAATACAGGTTAGGGTGAATTTCTAAGTAGCTTTCACATGGGGTATATGGGAGGGTGGTTTTGGATGCATGCTTAGTGAATAAAAAGAGAATATATCCTAATTCTACATATAATATAATCAGTGCGGTTTCACACCTCACTCTAGCAGCTCAAGATCACAGCATATGATCATTAAACTTGCTTTTGTCCAACCTTGTTTCTCTTGTTTTACTGTAAAACCTATATTTCTTACAACTAAAAAATACTTGTTTACTTCAATATCTTTTAACACACACAACAGTCACTGAAAAGACTCCCACCACATTTATAAACCCCTGACTACATAATACATAAACTGTTTTACTGTACATAGCATGCAGTTTACATCACAAAAATCTTTTTTTTACAAATACTAAATAACAACAAAAATTGTTTTCCTTACAGTTAATTTCCCCCTTTTAGTGCCCTTCTAAACATTATTGATACAGAGTGGGGTAAATGCTTTACAGTCCACCCGCAAGTTTAACAGAGTCAACAAAAGTCCAGTCTTTTTCACCTACTTTTTCTTGCAAAACCATATTTCACAAGTGTGCTAAGATGCTTTATAGTCTTCCATTTATTCACTAATTTCAGAGCTGCTGGTCTTCTTCCTGTTCATCTCAATCTCCCGACTGATTCAAGTCCAAGGTACTGCTGATTCTTCTATCCAGTTCCTGTGCTTTACACTTTGAAGACAGCTGGAAACTGCAGCTTGAATCACACGTCTTCCTTTTGATATTCCCTGACTGCTGGGATACATTTGCTTCTCTTATGCCTGGTGTACAGTGAATAATCATTTTCTACAAACACTGTGCAGTCTTCAATTTTTAATACTTTTCCCTTCTGCCACAATTTTGTCAGGATCAACTCTTTCTACTGCACTATTTGCTTCTTTACTAATACAGGTCTTGGCTCTTTCTCATAGCTAGGTCTGGAGCATATACCTGATGTGCCCTTTCAGTTAACAAATTCTGTTGAGGAACATCAAATCCATTTGCTTATCTGTGATTTTATAAAATTAATAGTCTGTTCCTTCCAGTTTCTCTGGAACAGCAGAGAATCTCAGGTTTTCTCAGTGAGATTTGTCTTATAACTCTTCTTGAGAAACCTCATATTCAGCCAGCTTTTTCATCATGTCAGACTCTAATTTTTGCAGTTTCATCAGTTCAGCTGAATGACTAGTCAAAGCTTCTTCCATTTTTCCAGCCTTTTGTTGTTTTAATTGATATAGTCCTTCAATGTTTCATTTATTTTAATCACCTCTGAGTACATTTGATTTATTTTTCCTCAAAATTTCTGGAAGCCATCTCTTGAACCAAAGCTGAAGCTTGAATTGCTTTTTGCTGAACATCTGCAAAATCCCCCCCAGACAGTGTTTTCTCTTCATCTTTTCTGGTTGATTTCCCTTCTGTTTTTCCACTTTTTTTGCTGGCATCTAGGCAGTGTATTTACTAGCCAGTAACTGAATTTTGCCAAAAAATATATATATATATTTTCAATGGCACTCCTTTTTCTCTGTTTCTGTTTTCACAGTGGGAGAGGTGAAGATATGCTGTTGATCAGTGTGCAGCCATTTTCCTATCTGAAACTAGAACATTACCTTGTGAGTCTTAACAGCAGGGATATGCCATTAAGCATCTTTCACAGTCAGAGATACTATCAAGGTTCTCTGATACAGAGGAACTCACTAGACTGTAACCATTTTGAACATTTTGACCTTCAGGTGTTTGACCAGATGAGACAGAACTAACACTGGAATCTGAGTTCAGTCCTCCCCACCATAGACCCCAAAAGACCTTTGAGTAATATCCCACTGATCAGAAGAAGGCACTTTCTGTATGATCATCTGGTTAACATATTGCATAAAATAGGCTTTCATTTTCAGGAAGGACTTCCACATTCTCAGAATAAGCAGAACAAAGGGGGGTTTGAAGTAAAACTTTTCTCTAGTAACCTGAGAGCAATTCCTCCTTCAACCACTGATCTGAGAAAATGTTGCTCTATTTCCTTAAAAACTAAGAAATCCTACCCCATAATAAAAGTCAAAAGCTTGGCAAAAATATAAAGAAATTAAAGGGAAAGGTAGGCTTTGTCACTATGCTATAGATGTGCAAGTGTACTGCAGGCATCATGCAAACATCTCCTTTAACCCTTATTTGTGTCCCCAGACACTCTTGAACCACTGAAATACGGTCCATCTCTGAGCAGGTTTCCATTTCAGGAACAGAAAAATATAACTGTGTGAGGTACTCCCTACATTAATAAATTAATGAAGTGCCCCTATCTTTATAATGCTGACTGGGTTATACTACGGCTGTAACTGACTGCAAACATAATTCATGCAACTAAGATGAAATCCAACCCATATGGACTTAAACTGCCAGAATCAGAAACCATTAAATGAAAACTCCCTTGTATTAACTTAGAGAAAGAGCTATCATAAGCACTCCCAAATGAGGGTTCCATCTATTCAAAAGATATGTTAAGTTCGATCATTATCATCATTCACTTATGACAGTATTTTAAGAAACTGAGAAGGCATTCAGAAAGGTTTGCAGTGCAACCACACTGCTCTGTCTACAGCACAGGATTTAGCACAACTCAGCCCAATGCTGATTTGCATGACCTCTGGCAGAGAGCTGTTATACTGATGAAAGAGTTTAACAGTAAAACATTGCCTCTGAAATAATGGTAGTAATCATACTGTGGGAGGACCATGTTATGGGTGGTTATATGACTAAAGCGAAAGCCTTAATGAGGTGGCATGCCCAACATTATGCAGGTTCCTAAGTGCAATAACACACTTCACAGCTATACTACAAGGTCACCGTGGTAAACTGCAAAGTCACGTATTCAAATAAAATTCCACTAGTGTAGTGTGGGCAGGCAGCTCTATGAGCTTTGCAATGTTCATAAACAAGCACACTGTGCACATGACTTCACAACTCAAGCATGGGCAGGGATGAGCATTATCTAATACTGGCTGTGGCTGCTGACTCAGTACATTATGGAAGCCATTCAAAGGCAGCCGCACTACAATATCTCATTAACACGATCTTCATGCTATTAGGTTTGCTACAGCATGATAAAAAGTGTGGTTGCCATGCCACTGGAATAGCCATAAAGGAATACTGACAACAGACAAAATAACTGTTGATGGACCACAAGTTTGCACAGCCACACATGGGGCTGGGAAGCAACAAAAACAAACAGGGAAACAATGGTGTTGATTGAGTAACATAGCTCAAGGTCATGACACGGTACTGTCCTGCTGTGTGGTTGGGGGACACCCTGACAGTGACTACAGCACAAGTGCACAACATGGACAGTTCTGTTATTGAGGAGGGGAACACTATATAATATGCACACAAACAGCAGGAAATGATACACAGGACATGGAGGCTCTGGTACCTATGTCATACTGCTTGCTGTTAGCTCAGTGCAGCAAAAAAGCAGGCAGTCATAATATGCCAAATGCCACAGTCAGCGTAACAGAAGGTTTAAGTGATAAAACCACATTACCACAGAGGTATTTGGCCACTGCATGGAGGCAGAGAGAGAGAGAGAGTGCTAAAACATGGGGTTCAGTCAAGGAAAGTTAAGCATATACCTACACTACTCCACATGTGTAGCCCTCAGCTGTACATGTCTTGTCACGAGACCAAAAGAATGGCAATGGCTGGAAAGGTTCACTGCATGAGAGGAAGAGTTGCTGCTGAAGGCTCTATGCATGCAAGGCATGTGGGTCCTTGAAAGGGTAAAGCAGGCAAGGCTTTCTTGGATCAGATGTGGGAGGCCATGGTGCAGGATATCAGTGCTGTGATAAGTTATAATAGGACATAGGTACTGGTACCTCAGAGGATTATCAACACTGCATGCCAAAATGAAGGCATCAGGAAAGTGCCAAGGACAGGTCTACCTCTGCAGGTGACCCGCCGATACAGAGGCATCACACAGAGGCAGAGGAGCTTGGGGTAACCCTGTCTAGGTTAAGTGAGAAAACTCTCATACCTGGTGGTGGCTTGAATATGGAAATTGGGCTGCTGAAGACTGTCTCAATGTAGTAAGGGATGCACCAGGTTATTCCTAGAATGTTCCAGTACCACTGACTTACTGGTGTGTGCAGGGTTTACTCATCACAGTAAATATATCTGTTGTCCAGGTACATCTGGGCTGCAAATGAGTCAATTGGCACTACAAAATATGTATGTGCTTATTTGCTCTGCAAGTATTTGACATGAACCGGTATGCATGCAACAGGCTTGGAAGTGGCACATATGTTCCAGTGTTGCTTCATGTTTGTTAACATTATGCCTTCTTAGGCTCCTATGCTGTTGTGACCATCACAACAGCACATGCCTGATGACAGCAGGTCATGTGGCTGACAATGATGGCATCATGCACAGTGCACAGTCCAATGACCCAGTGGCACTGCCAGCAATGCTAAACTTGGGGGCTTACACACATTTACATACAAGATAATGGCAGAGGGATAAGCAGAGCCTCCATCATCCTCTGTGTTTAGCGTTGGATGTCCTAGCCATACTAGTCTCATCCAAGCTACACAGGAGTGCCTAGCATACAAGGCACTCCTGGATCCTATTGTGTGAACCTTTTGCACATCCACAAAAAAAAGTAGCATCCTAACTACTAAATTAAAAGACCAAAATTGTGCTTGTGACATTAATAGGACATGTTGGATAGACAGATATGTTTCTCAGAGAAATGTAAAACCAAAGGACTCACTGGCTAAAGGTGCCAAAAATGTGAACTTGCAACCAAAATTCAAATAGCACACAGGAAGGCAGAAAAACTGCAGACCTTGAACAAGTAATACAAACTAATACTTTAATGTCCAAACCACATAATCATTTAACAGTAATCACTGCATTTTCGTCCCTAGTACATAGACTTCATCAGATGCAATGTATCCCTTACTGCCCTTCATTTATAATCACATCAATTATCCAATTAAAAAATCAAATTAAAAACGTCACTAAATTACCTTGTCTTAAAACACTTATTAAAATACTTATTAAAATATACAAGATAGCAAAATACACGTACAGTAACGGCTATTGTAAATGAAAATGATAGGCTTAAGGAAGTGCTTCAAAAGGAAATTGAAGAAGTAAATGAACATATTAAAAATGACTTAATTTTCACTATTGCTTCTGAAAAAGAGAAATATTTTAACATAAAGATAGGTATAGATGAAAAATGTGATGAATTAATCAATATGAAACTAAGGAAATTAGAAAGGGATTTAAACGAATATAGGAATAACATGAGTTACCCTAAACCAAAAGATTTTGTGAGGTATGATGAAAAGTACACGTCCAATAATAATAGAAGTGAAGAAGATAATTTTAGTGGAAATGCACAGGTTAGTGAAAGGATGGGAGACTTCGATGACTTTTCAGAATTCCCGCCCCTTCGAAGAGCGGAAAGGCTGAAAAATAAAGCACCTCCCCAATACCAACAACATTTTTTCTGGGGGGGGGGGGAGATATTAACTTCTGAATGTATACCCTACTTTAATGAAGATAATTCAGACAAAGTCTTAGAATTAACTAGTAAAAATAATTACAGGTATACGAGGAATGACTTTAACATTTTTAATTTCAGTAAAGCAGAATTAGTTGACGAACATTTTAGCCTTCTTTCAAAAGGTTTGAAATTTATCCCCCAGAAAAAGGGAGAACTTACATGAACAATTATTGCTGTAAAGATGTTTATAAGGAAAATAAATCTGAGGTTAACTTTGCCACAAGAAGATAGGGTGAATGAACCCATTGTAAGGAAGAAAAGTACTTTTAACCCCCTTTTACACCTGCAGTTGAAAAACTTTGAAAGTATTGTGGAGAGGGAAATTAGGAAATGGATTTTCTGAAGTTAGATACAGGTCAAACATGAACTCTGAAGACAAAACATTTTAACTGCGTTAAGAAACAATAAGGAAATCAGGGTTATGAAACCGGATAAAAGTGGAGGGATAGTTATAATGGATGTTATAATGTATGAGGGCAAAATGAACAACATTTTAGGGGATACGAATAAATATACTAGTGTATCCAGGAATGAAACTAATATTTCATACAGAAAAATTGACCTGGCTTTAAATGATATGTTATTAGAGGGGCTGACTGATCAGAGCACATACAATTATTTGAAAAATGAAAAACCGAGAATACCTTCAATATTTGGAATCCCCAAGGTCCACAAAAATGAGTCAGACCCCACCCCCTTTAAGACCAATAGTTGCTGCTGAAGGATCAAAGATGTCTTCTTTGGTAAAATATGTTGATAAGAAGTTAAAAAGTTTGTGGCTTAAGAAGAATAGTATTTTGAGGGATTCTTGGGATTTTTTAAGGGAAATTAAAAATGAGTTGTATAAAGATAATATTATTTTTGTCACAATAGACATAGTTGATTTATTCACCAGTATCCCTCATAATGAAGGTATGCAACTACTAGAGGAAGTGATTTTTGAGAATGGTGGGCTCACACATAATGATCAATTTGTTTGTTTAAATTTAATGGACCTGATTTTGAAGTATAATTTTATATATTTTAAAGGGGAATTTTATCAACAAATTCAGGGAGTAGCTATGGGTGCTGCCTGCACCCCTATCTATGCTAACCTTATATTGGCAAAACGGGAAGAAAAATATGTGATTCATTCTAACTATTCTGCTTGCTGGGTCTTACATAGAAGGTTCCTGGATGACATATGTATTTTATGGACAGTTTCTTTAGATAAGTTCATGAATTTATTACTTTTCTGGACAACACAACAAACTTTTTAGAATTCATTCAGAAGACTTCCCACGATAAGCTTCAGTACTTGGACGCTGAAATATATAAACTGAATAACAGTTTCAGTTCTAAGATTTACAGGAAGGCCACATTTTCTAATTCTTACCTCCATTTTTATAGGGCACATCCCTTTTATTATAAAATAAATATTATTAAGGGACAATATGTGAGTGCTAGCAGAATGACCTCAATATATAAACTGAATAACAGTTTCAATTCTAAGATTTACAAGAAGGCCACATTTTCTAATTCTTACCTCCATTTTTATAGGGCACATCCCTTTTATTATAAAATAAATATTATTAGGGGACAATATGTGTGTGCTAGCAGAATGACCTCAGCAGAAACAGATTTTGAAAAAGAGTGTAACTTATTAGAGATTTTATTTAAAGAGAGAGGTTACCCTGTGGCAATGATACAGGATGTTAACAAGGACGTATCAGAATGGAGAAAGGAAAGATTCAGACCTATCCTAGCAAAACAGCTAGCACGTGATAATATAGAAAAGAGAAATTGTGCGGAAGAAAATTTTAGTAAAGCACTTATATTAGAATATAATGTGAGTGCAGGATCAGTTACGAAAATTATGCAAAATAAATGGGAAAGGTCCTTGGGGTTGACAGATTTAGAAGCTATTCCTAAAGAACCTGTTAAAGTCATTTTTAAGAAAGCACAAAACTTAAAATGTTTACTTGAACAAGGTACTAGACATGACAACATGGTTAGAAAAAAAGAAAGGTACATATAAATGCGGTCACTTCTCACAGTGTATTTATGTAAGGAATAAAGAAAAAAAAAATTTACCTAGTAGGAATAGGTGGATAGAAAGAAATGGATTTTCAAGCTGTTACTCCTATGGGTGAGTTTATCTTGTGATTTATGAGGAATGCAAGTCTTTCTATGTGGAGAAGACAGAGTGTAAAGTGAAAAAAAAGAATTTACGAACACTATTATGATAGTCAAACAAAAAAAGACAATAACGCTTTATTTAAACACTCAAAGGAATGTGAAAAAGCATGTTTTTTGTATTAGAAGAAGTTAAAAAAGACCTAAGAGGGGGACTATAGGAGGAGAAAATTGAATATAGGGAAATGTGGTGGCAGATAACATTGCAAGTCAATGTTCCCCTGGACTTAATGAGAATATATCGCCTCCCTATTAAAAATGACAGTGACAAAAGTATGACTTGATGTGGTTGCATTTAGAAAAAATATGTTCCATTGATGTACCGTTTAAACAGAAAAAAATGTCTTAATGAAGCACTATTTAAATAGAAAATACAAATGCAATATGGATGTTTGGTCACTAGAGGGAGTCCTTACATTAAGTTTTACTATTGAATATACATATACACGTTTTAATTAAAATTAACATTAATATTTTTTCTGCATGTTGTTTGCTCAAACATGATTTAACCATACATATAATTTATAACAATCTTTATGCTTTTTATGAGTGTTTCTATGTGTTATATGTGTATTTTGATATCATGCATATTTTAATAAGTATTTTAATAAGAGTTTTAAGACAAGGTAATTTAGTTTTTAATTGGATAACTGATGTGATTATAAATAAAGGGCAGTATGGGAGGGTCTATATCACATCGCTGAACTTGTATAAGTTTAAATAAATGATGTAATATTGAACCCAAAAGTCCAAAATGCAAAAATAGCAAAGCCATGGCACATCGATTTTTTTCCCAGGGAAAACAATTGGTGGGCCATTTTCAGGGCTTTGCTATTTCCTCCACTGTGGTGCGATCTCAGAGTAGGTATATTTAAATGGGGGAGCACAGCCCCCCACATTGGGAGGTGTGGGGGCGAAGGCCCCCACTTTAGTTTTAGTTTAAGGTTTATGTTGGGTTTTTTTGTTAGGGAACAGTGATTTTTTTCCCCTGGGAAAAAATTGCTGTTCTGTGTGTTTGTTATTGTGTGGTTTCGGACTTTTGGGTACGATACTACATCGTTCAAACTTAAACAAGTTCGACGATGTGATATAGACCTGTATGGGACACATTGCATCTGATGACGTCTATGTACTAGGGACGAAAACGCGATGATTACTGTTACGCATTTATGTGGTTTGGACATTAACGTATTCGTTTTTATTATTTGGCTGGGGTATGCTGTTTTTCTGCCTTCCTGGGTGCTATTTGGATTTTGGTTTCTCAAAGAATTCCCATTCTCTGGATCAGGCTTCCCATCCATGTGAAACAGAGTTTCTACCTATTTCTATGTAACTGCAACTTGGACCAATGGACGGTAACTGGAAATTACCCCTCGTCTGGCACCTATGTCTCTGATGGACACAGGCAGCCAGTAAATCATGCCCTATATAAATCAAATTTGTGGGTAAAATTTAGGTTGTACAGCCAGGGTTATAAGAACCCTAGTGGTCGTTAGCCTAGTATACACCAATGAACCTCTGTGTCTCTGGCACAGACAGAGTCTGTGAGTTGCACTGCTACCAAGGTGCATCCAACCACCAAACAGGAGAGGCATACAGATGGGCACTGCTGTCATGACTCCAGGTTATTTTGTGAACTTGGTGCCATGCTTGGTATTAATATAAAAATATTCAGGTCAGTAATTCAGGCAAAGACAGTTGCTGCACATAACATGGAGAGATTGTAAATGTGCTGAATGACCTGTGGGAGGAAGTGCAATCACTGCAAGGACTGCAGCTTGACCAGCTCTGCCTGCACAGTGATATGGCATATACAGACGCAGCAAACACACCTAAGGGCAGCTGCAGCCAAACTGGCATCCATTAGTACATCCTTGAAGATACTATCAACTGCTAACCATGACTGTGCAAGAGTAAAGCTGTATGATGCATTATCACAAGCTAAGTTTACACAGATGGCAGCCACTTACCTGACACTGCATCACTGACACACCTGACCATCGTTTTCTTTACTCAAAGGTGTGGGCACTTTCACGCTCATAGCTGGGTATGTTAATGCAGGAATCAATTTTACTCTGCTTCACATGGGGTACCACTACAGCCACTTCCTCAGATAATTCCTCATCTAACTCTTCAGCTGCAACAGGTCTACTGACCAGTACTGTGACTTTCCCGAACTGTATATGCCTGCATACTATCATACTGTGCAGCAAAGAATCTTACTGCAGATTGCAAGGTCTCAAGTATGTTCTGCAGTGTGCCATCAGATGCAGCCATGCAGAGGAAAAGAGAATTTATGAATGCAAACACATGTTGAATAATGCTTTGTGCCTCGGAAAGCATGGTGTTATATGCCATGTCTGCCACTCTAGGAGGGCGATAGATGGAACTCATCAGCTACAACTCCAAAGGTATAACATACGCCGTCTGCAAAACTCAACAGTGTACACCATTATAAGTGGTGTTCTGCCTACATCATGTTGAAGAACATATACAACACTTGGTGGCTGTCACTGTGTGCATCTAGAAACTAGATGACCCTATGAAAAGTCACTTAGCATGAAATGCTGGTACAGGTTGCATTTATCAGATATTTAAATAAAAAAAATGGCTAGATGGTGCACAGATACTTTATATTTAATAACCTGTATACTGCTCACCACCTGACAGTTAATGGAGTAGAAGTCCTTCCAGTAGAAGTACTGGATGCCATCTGAATCAGGTGAGAGCTTGTTGGCAATGTGGGTACAGTCAGTGGCTGCAGAACTTCAGGGAAATAGGCTAGATCACAGAATGCCTGCACAGTGGTGGTTCTCTCCAGTGTTGTCCAAAGAAACCATACATGCTCCTTCGCATGCTACAGCATCATGCCAGTGAACTGGTGTTGTATTTGTGAGGCTGATACCTGCAAAACTCCTAATGTGTCTCCAGTAAGATGCTGGAAATTCCCTGCAGCAAGGATGGTCACTGTTACACAAACCTTCATGTACAATGGGATAGGTATTCCTCACATTCCCACTTGATTCTATGTAGGAATGACACATACGTCTACTAGCTTCTGTATATTCTGTATGGTGTCTCTTTCCCAATAGCAAAGGCTAACAATGTCCTGGTAATGAACACAATGGTGTGTCAGCAGCTGATGGATCCATCTGGATGCAGTGGGTGATAACGTACAACATCATGGATACTGGCTCTGAAGACAGCCTGCAACGCATTTGCTAATACTGACGCTAATCTTAGCATCACAGTGAGAGTGAAGCTCTTGTACAATGGCAAATCCTAAATCCCACCATTCAGAACAGATGATTGCTGTGGTTCCTTTCCCTAATTCTATATGTTTCTGAATCACTCCACCATATTTGATGTCAACAGTATTCATCTGCATGTTGGCATTCATCTACATGTCATTATGCAGTTATTTACACTTCATACATGCCTTGATATTTTTCTGGTTCTCTGTGTCAATCTACACGTTTCTGAATCATCCTCTGACTAGATGTCGCCACTCACAGTACAGTTCTGCATAAGGCTCAGCACTATTTGTTTCTGAATACTTTTTTTGGTATACTCAATATGAATAAATTGCTGCATTGTTAAAATATATTATACATATATAAATACATATGTACATAAAGATATACATATATATGCACAGTGTAACAAACACAGCCATTATATGTTTCCCTTGCTATTAGGATATGATCAAGGCAAAAGGAAAATCTACAAAACTGTCTACAGTGTTTAAACATGGCAGTAACGCCACAACTCAGCTATCAACGTCTGTTTTCCTGCCTTTAAGGCCTTTACCCGACAAAAGGATAATCCAGCACAATGTCATGGATAGCAAATACTGGCCTAAAAGGGGGTAAGCAACTGTAAATACCAGATTCTCCAATAAAACTTAAATACTGTTCACATAGAACACATATACCTTGAAGAAAAGAAAACAGAGTTGAAGAAGGAAATTCATTCTGAAGGCAGGGGGTGCACTTCAATCACCCACAGTTATGGTGACTACTTTAGAGAAATAGCATTTTTCCTATCTTCACAATGCTGGTTGGGGAGAATAACAAGCTATGTGCTTGGTAACTGGGCAAAAGTTCCATCAAGCATCCCTTGAAAAACTACCAAAGCATATCTACTGCTAGCTTCTGATATTAAATCCATC
Source organism: Protopterus annectens (assembly GCF_019279795.1). NCBI lineage: Eukaryota > Metazoa > Chordata > Ceratodontiformes > Protopteridae > Protopterus > Protopterus annectens. The sequence continues at coordinate 1,557,592,899 of NC_056737.1, read as the reverse complement.
CTGTGATATTTTAGAAAGGATGCACAGTACTTGTTGAAGTCAATTGCTTTCTTAGATCACTTTGTCTACCTAAAAGTTAAAATTACTAAATTGTGAAATAAAAGTAGTTCCTTTTGATATACTAATGCGTGATATTATGAAGACTGAATGTGTTAGCTGCAGACTAGTTCTGAAAGAAATGGACTGTTTGTTGGAAGCCAAATTTTTGAAAGGAGAAGTCAATTGAGATGCAGATTGGTGTGGTCATAATGTCCAGCTGCCTATGAGACATTAAAAATGTACTAAAGCAAAATGTCATACAGGATGCATCACAGAGGCTGCAAACAGATTGAAAGTAGGGTTGCCACCTTTTCCAATGGCCAAAGTGGGACATTTTCGGGACACACATCAGATTTTACAGGCCGACACATACCCACAGTCAGTACAAAGAATAAAACTTAACTTTTTTGCCTAAATAAAAGCTTATTATTGTAGCATTTTAGTTGCTTATTCTGTTTCTTGTAACATTTATGTATTTTAGATACAGAATAACTATTTTATGCAACTATTACATAAAATATGGGACATGATTATGTCCTACAATCTCAGGACATTTGCCATTTTTAATATTTTTTGTCAGGTCACAACTGCCAAAAGAGGGACTGTCTCTCGCAAAGTGGGACAGGTGGTAACCCTAATTGAAAGCCATATAAAATGAGGAATGGAATTTGACTCATGCATTTGAAGTCTACATCAGCTAAATGGTAGTGATTGTAATAGATGATGTGGACCTTCTGCATGACCAGCTGGCAGCCATTCAACCTGTTAAAAAACAAATGTACTTTATTCAAGATAAGGCAGCAGAGATGATAAAACAGAATAAATACAATAAGCAACATTTAAGTAGGATGGAAGACTTAAGTAGGATGGAAGGTCAGGAATGAATGCCCTTGATGGAACATGTAAAAATCAGGATCTCAGAGAGGACTAGGTCTGCAAAAGATTAGCTGGGGAAAGCATTTGTAAAGCAACTGCCAATACCACATTCAAAAATCAAGCATGAGAAACCTAGATTAATACTGGTTGAATTTTTGACTTGCTAAAAAAAGGAGCAATTCTTATGGAGATAACAGCAGCTGGGCAGAAAATTGCCACTAGCTGGGAGATCTGTATTTATCGAACATGACAAATCCAAATTTAGACTTTGAAACATTACCTGCAATTCATGGAAGCAATAAAGGAGTGCAAATAAATAAAGTTAAGTCACTTCATGCTACAATGAAGATGTTCATTGATTTTTGACAGTATGTTTAAAGCAATTGGGAATACAAAAACTGCCCTTGAGACTAACCCACAATACACAGAACATATAGAAAAATATTGTTAAAATATATTAATATCAGTATTGGCATACAAGATGCTTTAAGTGAAAACACAGGTCATGGAAAGGCTTACTTAGTTAATAGAAATTAAGGCTAGATTACCTATAGAGAGAGCAAGAGATTGTTTTTTTTAATTTACTGATGACATTTTTAACATTTACAAAGCATATTATGTAAATAGGTTGTTAAACTGATAATCATAAGGAGATTTGTATATTACTATGTCAAACATCACAATACAACCAAGAATAGTAAAAGTATTTTTATACTTTTTATATGTAAGTCATTGAAAGCTTACTTGGTCAGTGAAGATGATATTTAAAACTGGTCTACACACTGGACAGGCAGTTACTCTTCCTTAGTGATGGGAATTTTTTTTTTTAAAAAGCAATGAAAGATGTAAGAAATCCACTTGTAGGTTGATAAAAATGGGAAATTTATGAAATAAAGCTTTACTTCAATTGTCCATCTTACACGGGTTGTTACAGAGGAAAACAGCTTAAAAGCGCTCTTACAAAGGCTGAGGACGCATTCTGATGTTCAACATTCAAATTAGTTGCAGGAGTTTAAGATTCTAGAGCCTGATCTAAAACACTACCTACTAATGACATAATACTAACGTCTTCAATACTATTCTAAAAATATATACAGTGATGTAATACTTCTGAAGGTCCAAAACATATCACAAGCTCATTTCTTATCACCTTATTCACATACAGTCTGTGGTGTTTACTTTCTTTTTTTGTCATGTGTCTCAGTAAACCAGACAAATCCTGAACTGTACAAACTGCTCTTGAAGCAGCTCTTGCAATTTCATTCTAAGAGTGCTCAGTTTCAGCCTATACAAAAACAATAATTTCATACTTAAAATTAGAAAAGCTCCAGAGAAGCTACAAATATAACATGAATCCATAATGAAGGTTATTAAATACACAGTTACAATGGCTATATTTGTACAAAAATTGTATAGAATATCTATACATAAGCACCACAAGAATTATAGCAATCGACAGAATAGTCAAGAATAGTTCAGATGGAGAGAGATTTAAAAATGAGAGTTGAATTTATTAATAGGTTGCATTGCATATAGTTAGGTTTGTGAGTGGGTACTGTACAATAGTACAGCACAGAAGTTTAAGATTTAGTAGATATTATATATGGTAATTACATGAAAAGTGGTAGTAGAATAGTTATTTCCTACTAGTGCTAGAGAAGAACTGAGGAGAAGCTGTGTGTCAAAGAAAGATAAGAAATTAAGGACTGAAGGAAGTGGAAGATGAGTGACAGGGTAAAGAAAAGCTTTTTAGTTTAAGCAATAGTGTTAACATAGTGATAGTGAACAGTAAGGGATAGAGGTTGTTAAATCAGTGAGTAAAAGCAGCCTTGAAAAGTTACTGGAGGTGGGCTAGGGATATTTACAGCATTGAATGATGCACAGAAAGACAAGTCAAACCAGCTGTAACATGCCAAACCTTTATTCCAAAGTTGAGCGCTTTTGTTCTGATGAAGCTCTGAAAACAATAAGAACAAAAGTGCTCATCTTTGGAATAAAGCACTGGCACATTACAGCTGGCTTTCAGCTGTCCTTCTGTGCATCGCAAAGGTGGTGCGTCATTCATCTCTTCGTTTGTGTATTTGCTTGGGTTCATATTTACAGTATTTACAGGTACTTTAGAAGAGTCACATAAGTTGAAAACGTACGCTTGTTTAGTACAGCACTCGTTCATTTATGTATAATGGCATGGGTCTGTTTTTTTTTCTTTTTTCCTTTGTTTATAGAAATATGGAAAACTTTTTGTCTAATACACATAAAGGTTACACCTGGCCTATACTCTGTACATGAGCTTGTGTTTGTTTACCAACATTTTTTTGAAAACCATGAACAAACATTACCTAATTCTGTAAATAAGCTGTTAAACTTATGCCTAGAACTAAATTTGAGTATTTACAGCATAAATACCATTATGTGACCTTGAAGTGCTAACAGTAATATTTTTTTGCAAGTGTTAAATTTGCTGTTGTCAAATATTATTACTGAAGACAAATAAGTATGGTAACATATGGCAGGGGAAAATGACATGGGACAGCAAAACGTGAGGAGAGGTGGATCTCTCACATTTTCTTAAGACTGTTCAGTAATAAAGGACATTTACAAAAGTTTCAAGATATATTTAGGGTTGAACATACTGTTTATGCTCGCTAGAAAGTGTGTTTCTTCTTTCCCTGCTGAATATTGTTAAGTATTTTTCTACTGATATTCAAGAACGTATTTATCAAGATTGTCAGAAAGTAAGGCAAGTTAACATTATGTTTGCTCATCTACCTATCAGCTATGTTCAACAAAATATAGATCACTGTTTACTGCACAATACTTTACTGTGCAATCTTCTTCTTTCGGCTTTTTCCCAGTTAGGGGTCGCCATAGCAGATCACCTGTCCGCTTATGATTGGCAATGGAGTTTTACGGTGTCGAGTTGCCAGCCCGGCGCCCAACCTTCCACAGAAGACACACACACACACACACACACGCACATGCACTCACACCTAGGGCCAATGTTAGAGTGTCCAATCCACCTACAGCATGTCTTTGGGATGTGGGAGGAAACCGGAGCACCTGGAGGAAACCCACGTGACCACAGGGAGGACATGCAGACTCCGCACAGAAGGCACCCCAGCCGAGGATCGAACCAGAGAACCTCTTGCTGGGAGGCGGCAACGCTAACCGCTTCACCACTGTGGCTGCCCTAATACTTTACTGTGCAATACTGTTGCTTTTCAGGATATGAGAATCTTAACTCAGAGGAAGATATCAAACATGAAAGAAGTAACTTAAGTATGGACTGTTTTAAGGACAGTATCATAATAGCAGGTGAAGTATAAATAAAATATGTATATACTAGCGATTTTAGTAAAACATATTATCAACATGAGCAATGACTAGAACACAGTGGAGTGTTGACCATTTTAGTGAAAGCAAATGGGAAAAAAATATAAAGGATTGATAACCTTCTGTGATACAACTGATATGAAAGGCTTTTACCTTGAGTGAATGAGAGATTGACTTCTGTCTCAGTATAGAGAAATGAGTGAAAGGGTTCATTTACTTATTTTTTTATGAAATAGGACTATTTTAAAACTTATCTTCAAGCCTGTGTGACTAAAAGACACTTGTTTTTTTACACTTCTAGCAGTCTGATAAGATACCTGTGTATTAATCTACGCGACTAAAAGACACCTGCATATTATAGTCTTTCATGTTTCTAGAAATCTGATGAGGTTTTGTCACATTATTTTATATTTTTCTCAAGTGAAACTGCAGAGTCATAGGGGTTGGCAGGCTTCACTGAACATTCTGGGATGGGTGGCCAACATCTCTGGTCTGTTCTGGAAAGTCTTTGTTGATCCCTAAAGGTTAAGTTCCCAGGAAAACTGGTAAACAACTAGGGTATAAAAATCAGGACTACCTCTCAGCTGGTTGAAGCCTCACCTTTGGAGTGGACGCACTGCCCAGGGCTTTCCTCCTAGAGTCTTCTACCTGACAACAATGGGCTTTCCGGTCGAAGTGTGGCCTAGGATGAAGTCTCTTAATTTATTGATGTAATAACTTTTTTCCTTTTACTTAATAATAAAGCTTGCTTGACATAGAAGTATAGCTGGTTTGATATTAATATTAATGTTTGCCTGATATAAAAGTGTAAGAGTGTATTGTCTAATGAAGCTTTGTTCGTTGTAGTGAAAGTTCTTTGTTTTGATCATTTCTGCCCTGCTAACAAATTGTGTTTAGGCAATACACCTTCCCAAATGAACAGTATAAACCACCTAAATGAACAATAAGATGGTAGTATAATATTAGGTGGTTTGTCTGTTTTTTTTTTTGATTAATAAAAATATACAAATGAAGGTTATGTAAATAGGAGGTAGAAGTTTTCATTTCTGCACTGCATGATGTTATTAACATTTAAACCAAATTACACAATGAAAGCTGGATGTTAATGTTAAGAAGTAAATTATGGAAGGAATGGTTGTTTACTATGAAATATGTATGGGGTGCAGAATCATCAGTAGAACAGATGGTTCTTGACACTAAAGTAGGAATCTTCCTCTGTCTTGACTGTTAACATTTTTTCAAGAGCTGGTCTGTCTTAGTGGGATATCTTTGGGTGTGGAGAATGATTGCATTGAGATGGAATGCCATGTGCAGTGAAATGAGATGACCAATTGTGTTAACTGAACTTTTACCAACTAGGTATGATGCTATAGGTGGATAAATATGTGAACTACATCCAAATAATACAATTAAGAAGTGGTATTATTATTCTTTACCTCTGTCAGTTATACTGATGGGTAGATGAGGGAGATGACTTGACTGAGCCAGGGGAGTGACAATGACTAGTAATAAAAAAAAAATAGATGAAGGCAAGTGTATAAACGGATGTGGTATGTATGGGAAGGACACTGTGAATTAAATGCAATGCTTTCCTACGGTTAAGCTCTAATTTTTAAATGGTTAGCGATATGGACACCTGTTATGAATGCTATAACTGGATAAATGAGTTTCTTTTTTTTTTTATTGGAAGGCATGGCCTTACTAAAACAGCTCCTCATGTGATCACCGCAGCTGCTGCACATGAAAATCAAGGAACATTTCTTGCAAGTGGCAGTGGGCTGCGAAGGAATATATATCAAAGGTGTGTTGTCAGTTGCTCAAGACTATGTAAATGTAATAGGTTATGGGGATGTTCTGGGGTGTGTTTTTTTTTCCGAGGGTTTTCATTAAAACAAAAAGTTTTGTAAGATGTGACATAGGTTCAAATGGATATGGCAAGAAACAACTGTACAGATGATCAACCTGTCAAACATTAGTGAATGCATGTAACACAAAAGCTGAAACTAGACATTAAAAAAGCTATTATACACAACACATGAAAATAATCATCATAATTATATAATATAGTATAATAATATAATAATCAAAAAAGGATTTTAGGATAGTTATTCAGTGGAATATCTTGGACAAAGGAAAAGAGGAGTACTTATATTAATTTCTACATGAGCTCCAATAATGATAGAAGAGGAAAAAATGATAATAATCAGATGAAAGTAGAACCGGTATACCCGAAGAAGAAAAACAGTAATTCTTCAGATATGGGACTGATGCACAATTATCAGTACAAGCAGAAGTCATTGTCACCTTTTCATGCAAATGTCCGAGAGCAGCGAACAAGACATGGTGGTTACATTGGTGAAACTGGTGGACTTTCAAGAGAAAAAGAGCGACCTTTAGAACATTACAGTTTGCATGATGAGCGTAGCACTTCATACACACACCAATCTCATACACACCCCTACCCTCTCTCATACATACACCACACCTCACACATCTATACTACAATGCCTACCTTCCCACAACAAGCTCTACTACTATCTACCCTTTTAATATCCCTAACCTACATTACCCAACTTAGCCTCCACACTAATACATACCTATCTCTAACCACACACACCACCACCTCACACCCCCAGATATATCCCACTCATATTCACAGATCTTTCCAGAACTTTACTCCTCCAGCCCATCCAATCTTTTCAAACTTTCCTTACTCCCTACACCACCATCTCCTCACCCCACTTTATCTACTTTCTCTAAGACAACCTTCCCCCCCAAAAAAAACATACTTCCCTTTATCCTCTACTTTTCTTCAATCAGCTCCTCTCTCATATCTCACTCTCTCTGTCAGGTGACATCCACCCTAACCCAGGCCCAACCCCTACCTGTACCCACCCTAACCCAAGTTCTAATCAACACAAACACAAGACTATCCACCTCATGACCCTAAATGCACAAAGCCTCCGTAATAAAATCCCCAACCTTCATGCCTGGCTCTCTTACAACCAGCCAGACATAACCGCTGTCTGTGAGACCTGGCTCAAACCCTCCATCAGAGATAATGAAATCCTTCCTCCAGGCTACCACATTATACACAATGATAGAACTAACGAGTAAAAAAGACGAAAAAATGCAAACCACTGTAAAACTGAATAAAGAACGGACTCCTTGCACCAGCAAACACCAGAATGGTAAAATATCTTAACGCAAATTTATTAAAATGACCAGCGTTTTCACCACCAACAGGTATAGCTTCTTCAGAGATAAATATAAAAATGAAAATGAACAACAGAACTCAAGCACGCTCAAAGTAAATAACCACAAAGGAAGTGACATCACATTTCATTTCTGACAGGTTCATAATTCAAAATCAAGTAAAGTACTTTAAAATATACCACCAGTACTATCAATAAAACTAAATATTAAAGTAAAATAATGAAAACAAGTTCAGTATGTAACAAAATACTAAGTTCATAAAACACATCAGTTGAGGTAATACAAGCATACCATAAATCCAAGACAAATCGAAGAATAAGAATAGTTGACTATTTGTTAATATACCTAACATGAGTTAGAGCCAAGGGCTTTAAAACTATTTTGCAATAAACGCCAAAGTGTTCTAAACACTAATAATGCGTTATCTTAAATAACTTCTAAGTCTCAGTATTGCAGATATATTACAGTTTTCATTAAGCCCTGGTAACAAAAGCATCAGTTCTCAACTGCCATTCTAACTCACGTGTTCCAAGTAGTGAGGTAGGGCCGAATATTGGTTAACACTTGTCGATGGCCATGAATGAAAAACCATGACCTGAAAACTGTCCACATGCTTTGCTAAAGCATTGGTGTCTATTTTTTTATAGCATACATATGTTCATAGACCGATCCGCGGCCTGCGTCGGTCTTACCTATGTAAAGAGGGGCAGCACTCACAGAAGCGCACACAGATTTACTCTCACAGAGGAAATCTGATTGTGTACTTCCTATCTCTAATTCTGTGAGTCTGTCCCGTCTTAACTTGCAAGTCACAAAGTTAAGACGGGACAGACTCACAGAATTAGAGATAGGAATACACAATCAGATTTCCTCAATTGTGAGAGTAAATCTGTTGTGCACGCTGCCTTCTGTGAGTGCTGCCCTCTTTACATAGGTAAGACCGACGCAGGCTGCGTGATCGGGTCTATGAACATATGTATGCTATAAAGAAAAAAATAGACACCAATGCTTTAGCAAAGCATGTGGACAGTTTTCCAGGTCATGGTTTTTCATTCATGGCCATCGACCAAGTGTTAACCAATATTCGGGGGGGCCCTACCTCACTACTTCTGGAAACACGTGAGTTAGAATGGCAGTTGAGAACTGATGCCTTTTGTTACCCAGGGCTTAATGAAAACTGTAATATATCTGCAATACTGAGACTTAGAAGTTATTTAAGATAACGCCATTATTAGTGTTTAGAACACTTTGGGCGGTTTATTGCAAAATAGTTTTAAAGTCCTTGGCTCTAACTCATGTTGGGTATATTAACAAATAGTCAACTATTCTTATTCTTCGACTTGTCTTTGGATTTATGGTATGCTTGTATTACCTCAACTGATGTGTTTTATGAACTTAGTATTTTGTTACATACACTGAACTTGTTTTCATTATTTTTACTTTTTAATATTTAGTTTTATTGATAGTACTTGGGTGGTATATTTTTAAAGTATTTACTTTTACTTGATTTTGAATTATGAACCTGTCAGGAAATGAAATGTGATGTCACTTCCCTTTTTTGTGGTTATTTACTTTGAGCGTGCTTGAGTTCTGTTGTTCATTTTCATTTTTATATTTATCTCTGAAGAAGCTATACCTGTTGGTGGCGAAAACGCTGGTCATTTTAATAAATTTGCGTTAAGATATTTTACCATTCTGGTGTTTGCTGGTGCAAGGAGTCCGTTCTTTATTCAGTTTTACAGTGGTTTGCATTTTTTCGTCTTTTTTACTCGTTTGTTCTGATGGCAACGGACAGTCCTGTTAGCCCCAGCACACCGCATTTATTCTCCGATTCAGGAGTACGTGATGTTCCTCGCAATGACGCTTTGGACATTCCAGCTTTATTGGTCTCACTATCGCAGAGACTGGATTTACTGAATGCACGCTTTGACCACTTGGAAGAGATGGGTGTTCATAAGAGCCGTGCGAAGGCTTTAACTCCAGGTTCCATTAACACCGGACCGGAGAGGATTTCCTCAACAGAGAGTTCTGGGTCTTCTATTCCTGCTGCTCAACCTGCTGGTTCGGCTAGTAGGCATGAGTCTTTGGTGTTCGTGGCCCAACGGGCTGGCGTTTCCAATCCAGGAGGTTCCCGTTTGGAAAACACTCAGGGTACTGTCTCTGCCATTGGGCATGGTTCTGTTCCTCCTGTTATAGGGGGTATGCTTGATGGGCGTTCTGCCAATGTTGCTATTGCCCAGTTTGTACCGCATATTCCACATGCTAGTTCTAATCAACTAGCAGGGCCTGTTGACATTACTGGTTTCAATAGAGGGCAAGATTCCAATTTCAACAGCTCATTTGTCTTGTCGGACTGGATGAGTTATACGGAGAATTTCCAGTTTACACAGACGAACATTGGCACGGACGGCCCTAACAGACAAGACACCACTAATGAACTTTTAGCTGACAAATTAAAAGTTTTTGACAGTAAAATCCTTAGGCTTAAAAAGCTTCAGTTGGAGATTAGTTACTTTAAACAATGTATACATGAGAAGTTAGTCCCTAAGGGCTTACGTAGTAACTTTTCACCATCTGGTTTATTAACTGATGCTTGCTTTTACAGTGACTTGCAAGAGTTATTCCAACAGCAGGGTGTCCTGCTGATGGAATTAATTGTTAAACATTATAGTCAGTATGTTAGTATTTTATTAAATGAAATCGATGTTTTAGATAAAGAAATGAGGACAGACCTTAATTTTGTAAGGTACAAGTTTGACTATGACCGCACTTTGACAAGTATTGACTCTTTGTTAGTTAAATTAAAATTAAATAAGGGTAAGAAACTTGTGAGGGATAGACAGGCTTATCACAATAACAATGCTTACCCCAAACTTCATTATCCCGACTCAACTAGAACTAAAATTAGTCAGGTCCAGTCGGGAGCTGTTGTTAATGTTGTAGCTGATGAAATCTTTCCAGAAGAGGCCAATTGTTTGGAGGAGGAAGGGGGATTAAGACGCAGTGAAAGAATTAAAGAGTATAATAAGAACAACATGGTTAATAAAAACCCAGGCAAAAGAAACAACTCTTTCAACAATAGTAATAGTCACAATAAGAATTTTTTAGGCAAACAGAAGTTTCAACGTCAATCGAACAGGAGGGTGAACTAGATTTGTCAATTGCTAGCCTCAGTGACACTGAGGTGGCTTCTTTTGCCAATAATGACTTGGATATAACTAATGACTTCGAGAACACCAGTTCTGACATTTTGGCAAATACTATCAGCCCTGCAATTGACTCTAGTTTTCCTAGAATTATTACTAACTTAAGCCATGATTTTAAGATCTACAATTTTACAGAGCTCGAATTGCGTGACGAACTAGTTGAACTGCTCGCCCTTGGTTACACCTTTGTTCCTAGCAGGATGGGTGATATTCCAAAAGAGATTCTACAGTTAAAATGTTTTGTCCGTAAGCTTAATCTTAAGTTGCTTTTCAACAATGGATCGGACATTACTCAGGATTCCTTAAAGTTGCCCAGTGTCTTCAACCCGCCCCTCCATCCTTCCCTCCAGTTGTTTGAGAGGGTCTGTGAGGTTGATTTTAGACATTTATTTGAGGAGCACCATCTTAGGGGTGGAGTCTCCAGATATAATATCACGAAAGAACAGGCATTTCTCCTTGATGACCTTTGCCGCCACCCTGTCAGGCTAGTCAAACCGGACAAGGGAGGCGGGTTGGTCATCTTTGACAATTCTATGTATTTGGAGAAAATGCTGTCTGTTTTAGACACTCCGGCTTACACTGAAGCTTCCATTAATGAAGTAAACCGTTCTCACAACATGATGAGAGGTCTTTTCTGTGATTTGTATTTAAGTGGCAAGATAGATCTTGACACTTACAATTATATAGATATTACTTTGCCGAAACTTCCTGTCATGTTTGGCATTCCTAAGGTCCATAAGGATATTAACAACCCACCTATGAGAGCCTTAGTTGATGGAAGATGTTCAATGACGTATCCAAGTGCCAAACTTGTGGACAAGATTCTATCTAAATATTTGAAACATCTTCCTAGTGTATGCAAGGATTCCTGGTCTTTCTTGGAAAGCATCAATGGATTGACGTTCGATCGTGAGAATAATTTTCTCACCATCGACGTCGTTGATTTATACACTTCCATCCCTCACCAGGAAGCTTTGGAATGGTTGGCCCTTTTATTAGGTGATTTTGGAGCTTCTAAAATAGAAATTGACTTGGTCACGGAAATTTTGGACATTGTTCTATCTTGTAATTATTTTCTTTTTGACAAAAAACTCTTCCTGCAGAAAAAAGGTGTAGCCATGGGTTCACCTTGCGGAGCACCTGTGGCAAATTTTTTCATGGGGTATTGGGAAAATAATTTTCTTTTCTCTTCATCGGACATGATGGCCTCTACCAAATTTTATACGAGGTACCTCGATGATATTTTTATTTTATTTCGGGGTAGCTATACCGAAGCACATTACTTCGTTGACCTATTAAATAGTACAACGGATTTTTTATGTTTCACATTTAGGTTTTCTGAGACAGACATCAACTACCTTGACGTGAAATTACGTAAGGAGGTTGGTACGAATGTTTATGCTTCAACTGTTTACAGAAAGCCTACGTACTGCAATTCTTTCCTGCATTTCACAAGCCAGCACCCCTTTAAACAAAAGAGGGCTATTGTGAAGGGTCAGTTGGTTAGAGCAGGGAGAATGTGCAGTACGATGGCTGACTTTCAGAGTGAATGTGAACTGCTTGGTAATATGTTTTCCAACAGAGGCTACCCGAGAAAATTGATTGACGAACTTACTTCTGAGGTACTCACCAAGAGGTTGGGGGGTTTTTTCAAACCCATTTTGCACCAAGTTCAAACTAGTTTTGATTCACAGTCACCAGTTATGTTGAATACATCTGACAACATAACTGACACACAATCTTGTAATATTAGTTCCAACAAAGGACGTGAATTCACCCTGAGTTATGTTACTACTTTTAGTTTTAACTCAGGAGCGATTATGGCTATAGTAAAGAAGAACTGGCAATTTATTCTGAGTAGCCCTGCCTTGACAGAGAGATTGGGTTGTTTACCTAATTTCACTTTTAAAAGGAATAACAATCTTAAAGAACTCTTACAAAGAGACCTGTTAAGTAAAGAGTTCAATAAAAGGACAGGTATGTCCACATGCGGTTCTTGCAATTGGTGCCACAAAGTTAAGACGGGACAGACTCACAGAATTAGAGATAGGAAGTACACAATCAGATTTCCTCTTAATTGTGAGAGTAAATCTGTTGTGTACGTTGCCTTCTGTGAGTGCTGCCCCTCTTTTTACATAGGTAAGACCGACCGCAGGCTGCGTGATCGGGTCTATGAACATATGTATGCTATAAAGAAAAAAATAGACACCAATGCTTTAGCAAAGCATGTGGACAGTTTTCCAGGTCATGGTTTTTCATTCATGGCCATCGACCAAGTATTAACCAATATTCGGGGGGGCCCTACCTCACTACTTCTGGAAACACGTGAGTTAGAATGGCAGTTGAGAACTGATGCCTTTTGTTACCCAGGGCTTAATGAAAACTGTAATATATCTGCAATACTGAGACTTAGAAGTTATTTAAGATAACGTCATTATTAGTGTTTAGAACACTTTTGGCGGTTTATTGCAAAATAGTTTTAAAGCCCTTGGCTCTAACTCATGTTAGGTATATTAACAAATAGTCAACTATTCTTATTCTTCGACTTGTCTTTGGATTTATGGTATGCTTGTATTACCTCAACTGATGTGTTTTATGAACTTAGTATTTTGTTACATACACTGAACTTGTTTTCATTATTTTTACTTTTTAATATTTAGTTTTATTGATAGTACTTGGGTGGTATATTTTTAAAGTATTTACTTTTACTTGATTTTGAATTATGAACCTGTCAGGAAATGAAATGTGATGTCACTTCCCTTTTTTGTGGTTATTTACTTTGAGCGTGCTTGAGTTCTGTTGTTCATTTTCATTTTTATATTTATCTCTGAAGAAGCTATACCTGTTGGTGGCGAAAACGCTGGTCATTTTAATAAATTTGCGTTAAGATATTTTACCATTCTGGTGTTTGCTGGTGCAAGGAGTCCGTTCTTTATTCAGTTTTACAATGATAGAACTCATAGAAAAGGAGGTGGCGTAGCAATTATCTACTCCTCCACTCTCACTTTTACTCCATTGACCAACCCCATCCCAACATTTGCCAAAGCAGAAATGACTGTAGGCTTTCTAAAACTTAACAACTATAAATCCTTCTGTATCTGCTCCATCTACATCCCACCCGGAGACAATACCAAAACTCTGGAAGACATCCTCTCTTGGTTTAACTCAAACATCAAATATGAAACCTACATTCTTGGTGATGTAAATATTAACTGGACCTCCTTCCTCACAGACACCCCATCTCACTCTATCAACCTCTACAATTTCACCCAACTAATAGACCTCCCTACTAGGCCAAACAAAGATGGTTCCTCCGGTACCATCTTAGATTGGATATTAACAACACTTCCCAACCGTATCTCGAAAGCTGGTGTAATACCAGACCCCCTAGGTGACCACTTACCAGCCTTCACTGACCGCCTATCCTCACACATAGAAAAACAACACATTTTCAAACAATCCCGTAACCTATCTTCCTTCAACCCCGAAATCTTCTCTGAATGCCTCAAGGTTACTAATTGGTCCCCACTGAAAATCCTTCCACTAGATAACGCCGTCAAATATTTTAACCAAACCTTCTTTACCTTACTTGATAAAGTAGCCCCTTTACAAACCAAATGTATCAAAAAATTCCTGCCCCTGGCTATCCCAAGAAACTAAATTGATAATCACTCAGAGAAACAAAAAGTGGAAACTGTATCAAAACCAGAAAAACCCCACCACCCTCCAAGAATATAAACATCTTCATAACCTGGCCAAAAAATCAATAACAAAAGATCGCAAAAACTACTACAGCAGTCTGCAATACAAACACTCAAACAATCCAAAGAAATTCTGGACATCCATCTCTTCAATACTCAACCCTGGTAATACTTCCAACCCCTGCCCCAATCCCAACCTCTCAAGTCTTGAAACGGCCACTAACTTCAACACATTTTTCATTGATTATATAGCTAAATTATCCTCCACTTTCCCCAATCCATCCATCAATACTAACCCCTCACCCTGCATCCCAAACCCTCTCTCTCACCCCCCCTCCTCCACCGCTATTCTCACTTAAACCTGTCTCCACCTATACTATAAAAAGACTACTGCAAAAGCTAAAACCATGCCGCAATGCCCCTGACAACCTTCCAGCAAATTTTCTTCAAATATCAGCCGAATCTATAGCCTATCCCATATCCATCCTCATTAATAGATCCATTCAGTAATCCTATGTACCAACCATCTGGCGTTATGCATACATAATTCCTCTCCACAAAGGTGGTAAGAACACAGACACTACCAACTTCAGACTCATAGCTATACTCTCTCCTCTCTCTAAAATTCTAGAGAAAGCCATCCTCTCCCAGCTCATGCCCTACCTAATCCAGCACAAACTCCTCTCTCCCACCCAGCACGGCTTCCGCCCAGGCCACAGCACCATGACAGCCCTCATTTCCTTCCTCAAAACAGTCAACCTAGCACGTGAGAGCGGCAAATACGTATCTTCTCTTTTTCTTGACCTCTCAAAGGCATTCAACACTATTTCCCATTCCCTCCTCCTGTCCTTGTTCTCACACTTGCATCTATCTCCCTCAACCCTAGACTGGTTCTCCAGTTACCTTTCCATGCGCCAGCAGGCTGTAGAATGGAAAGAGTCAACCTCCCCTTTCTTACCTACACCCACAGGAGTTCCCCAAGGATCAGTACTTGGCCCTCTGCTCTTCATCTTATTCATTAACAACTTTCACCTCTCCATCCCTGAAGCCTCAGTCATCCAATACGCAGATGACTCCACTATCATCTGCTCAGCCTCCTGCCCCTCCAAACTTCTACTTAATACCCAAACAGCCTTCTCCAGAATTGAATCATGGATGCAATCGCATCACTTGGCCCTAAATGCCAACAAAACAAAGCTAATGATATTTACTCCCACTAAAACTTCCCAGTTCCACAAAGTCCAATTTTCCATCAAAAGCCACAATAACACCCCTCTTGAAATCGTTCCTATTACCAAACTACTTGGCATTACCATAAATGTAAACCTAAAATTCAACTCCCACATCCTCTCAGCAATCAAAAAAACCCACCAGAAAATCGGCCTCCTCTACAGACACAACTACTACCTTACCCCATCTTTCCATCATACCCTTGCATCTACCTTCCTTCTCCCCTCTCTCTTGTACGGTGCTCCCCTATTCTCCAACCTACAACTTGGACTCCGTGCTAAACTTGAGGCCTATTACAACAAAATCTGCAAATTTGCAACCAATTCTAAGAACTCTTCCCATCACTGTCACTCCCTACACAGCCCTAAACTGGCTAGAACTCCACAACCACCTAAAGTACCTACAACTTACAACAGCCCACAAACTCATCTTTAAACCAGCAGAATGCCCCTCTCTTGCTAAATCTCTAACACCCTACACACCTACCTGCACGGAGATCCACAGGCCAAAACCTCCTGCATGTACACAAACCCATCCACCCAACTGGTAAACTACTACTATCCCACACTATAGCCAAACTATGGAAAATCTCCCCACACCACTACGTAATATACCTAACCACAACAATTTCAAATCCATGCTTCTCTCCCATCACTCCTCCAAATGGGAATGTCCTTCACATGCTCCCACCTAAAACTCCCACACTACTAACTCCACACATAAATCATCATTTCTTTGCCTACTTTAACTTAATTCAGAGATCTTACTCAGAACACCTTTTCATAAATCTTTTTCATGCATGCCTCTGGCCTACCTTACTCATATTCTCAAACTTTCATTGTTTGTTTTTCTTGTCCATTGTACCCATAATATTGTTTTCCTCTGTAATATTGTTACTTTGTCTTTATTCGTATGTATTTGTATGTCTGTTTGGGGCTTTTCCCCTCGGGTCTCCACTGAAAAAAGGGTAATTCTTACCCGGTTAAAAAATGCAAATAAATAAATAAATAAATAAATACTAGTGGCAAATGATTACTGGCAATGGAGGAGGATTACACTGGCATGTATTTATATTCCACCTAAAACTGTTATAACGAAACTTACAAAAATTTTGGGAGAAATAATCAGCTTACAGCAGGGAATATTACTTATAGGTGGGGACTGGAATTTGATTTGCAACAGTAATGCTGCATCTGGGGGGGGCTAGGAGGGAAAATACAACAAAAGAGGGTAGATATTTGAAGAAATTTATGGAAATATTTGGTATGGAAGATGTGACTTCAGTACTAGGAGCTCAGAGACAATTTATATATTATTCCCCAAGGTACAAAAACTGGGCTAGGGTAGACAGAAATATATTCCATGGGAACATGTGTATTTAAATTAAAGTTTTGATAGGCAGCCAATAGCTATTTCAGATCATGGGCTAATAATAACTAAAATAAAAACACAGAGTAATGAAATAAAAATAAGACACTGGGGCTTCCCCACCTATCTGTTAAACTGAGAGGAATTTAAGGAATAGGTAGTAGAAATTATTCTGGAGTTATTAAGGATGACAGAAATTTCTTCAGGAAATATAGCAAGGGAGTGGGATAAAATTAAGGTGGGGTTTAAAAATAGGGTAGAAATAAAAAGCAAACAAATATGGGTAAGAAGTAACAAGAATTATTTAGCGGGACTGACAAAGGTTGAAGTACTGCAGAATGGGAAGATTTCACAGAACAGGAACAGGCGCAACTCCAAAGTGTTAAATAAAATATAAGGATCTATCTTGATAATATACATGAGTTTAGAAAGATTGCAGTCAAGCAACTTTTTTTTTTTTTAATAACTCCAGAGCAAAAAAGCTTTTAGCAGAATGGCTCAATCAACAGAAAGCAGAAATGGGTTTTTGCCAAGTTTAGGGAACCTATAACAAGGAAAATAACGAAAGATCCTGTAGTGGTATTAGAAATATTTTGGAATTTTTATGAAAATCTGTATAAAGCAGAAAAAATGTTGAAATCAAGAAAAATTACAAATGGAAATGTTTAAGGAAGAACTAAATATGCCAAGGTTAGAGGTAGATGAGGCTCAATTACTAACAGTTAAGATAGGAAGAGATGAAAAAAAATGTTTATGTATAACCAATCTACAAGAAAGTCTCCAGGAATGTTTGGTATTCTTGTGCAAGTTCGGAAGCTAGGAGGGAAGAAGTTGATAAAGATGTGGAAGGTTTTGTTTAACACTATTTTAAAAGAAGGAGAAGCACCAGCATCCTGGAAGAAAGCTGTGGTGGCTGTATTACCTAAAGACCCATCAGATCCAGCTTCATATAGGCCCATGTTGATGCTAAACCATGATTATAAAGTATTATGGCTAAAAAAATGGCAAAGGTGATGCCAAAATTGATAGATATGTATCAACATATTTTTGCTGAGCGGATGCAAACATTTGACAACATTACTGGAACAATGAGCCAGAGGAAAGCAGAATGTAAGAAAATACCACTGTTGCTGGGTCTTAATGCAGAGAAAGCATTCAAAAGAGTAAGATGGGATTTTATGAGTAGGGCAATGGAAGCATTTGTACTCCCTGATAAAATAATAAGGTTGGTTAGGAAAACATACAAGGGATCGGAAGCAAAATTTTAAGTGTGTGTGGGGTCCTCTCTGATATATATATATATATATATATATATATATATTTTTTTTTTTTTTGTGCAGAGGAATCAGGTAGGGGTGCCCTCTTCTCCCTTTTTTATTTGCATTATATTTAAAACCACTAACAAACAAAATAAGGGACTCAGAAAGTCAAGGATATAATTAGTATGGTAGCAGATGATATTATCTTGTAGCTGATAAAGCCTAAAAGCAGAAAAGGATATTTCTGTGTTGTGGACCATTCTGAGACAGTTTCAAGTCTTATTGGGATACAAAAATTAATGAACATAAAACAAGGCAATAGATGAAAACTATGCACCCACACACAAACTGGTTCAGCAATACCCATATTTATGGGAACACGATAAAATGAAGTACTTAAGAGTATGGATTAAAAAGGATTCTATTCTGGCAGCTAATGATATGTGGAAAGAGACTAAACAAAAGATAAGTGGGATAAGTTGATCCAACACAACAAGGTGGTTTGGGATTACCTGATTTGAAGGGGTATTTCAGAGCTATACAGTAAAGGCTCCTATACATAGCAGAAGCAAAAAGCTATAATACAAAGTGGAAAGGGATGACGATGAAGCACAGGGAAAGTAAAGAAATAAGGATAGAGTGGAGTTCTGGATGCAGACCTTTAAGGACAATAACAATAACCATTCAGACAGTGGTGCTGTTAGATCTGAACTAAGAATACAAGAATTTCAAAATGATCCTTAACTTTGGAGAAACTCTAAAAGCACCATCCATCTGCTCATTTCCTTATCCCAAAGGGTCATAAAGTTGGTATTTCTAACCAAATAACTCCTCATCTTGTTTCACAAGCTTTATCCATTTATTTAGGTCCCATTACAGCACAACATGCTTTCTTTTTAAGTTATTCTATCCCAACTAACTTGCTTGTAAGAAATGTATTGTTCAGCTGATGGAATATTTTTAGAAGTTCCAACAGAAAATGTACTTCATGTATTGATTTTGTTAGTCAAACAACCACAGGTTCAGAAGTAAACCCTTTGCAGCAAGAAATCATTCAGTCTGTTCCCTCTCCCTATGGGCATGAAATTCAAATGAGGTGGGTCAAATACATATCGCACCTCCAGCAAAAAATAAATATGGATTATAGTAATCCACTACATCAAGTATTACAGTACCCTTTGCATCCAGGAGGAGAAAGTGGTCCAGTTATTAAGTCTTTACTGGAATAGAAAATGATAACAGCAGCTCACTGTCCATGTAATACTCAGATTTTACCTGGTAAGAAGCCTACAGATTGGTGTAGGACTTTTCTGTCATGTGTACCTCCAAAGATTTACTACTTCACATAACTGATCTGTGTTCAGCTTTCTTTCCAGTCCCTATCCATCCTGATAGCAGGTATTTGTTTGCTTTTACCTGTATAGGGAGACAGTGCACTACTTCAGGGGTATATTGAATCTCTCTCTAGTTTTTTCAGCTCTTATAATTTGATCTGTTTTTATGGGTGGTTCTTTTTCTATTCAGTACATAGATGGCTTGCTTTTAGCATCCACTTCCCTGGATGAAGCAAGAAAGACACCATCCATTTGCTCATTTCCTTAGCCCAAAAGGGACAATCCAGAAAAGAGGTGGTCATCTCTGCTCTGAGTGCATTACCTGGGACACAATATTTCTGCAGATACGCTCTTCCTCTCTGCCTCTTGAATTAAGGCTATCCTTACAGCTCCAAGACCCACTAACATTTCTCAAATAAGAACTTTCCTGGGATATGTCAGGCTGACAAAACCTTTACAAAATCTGAAACACTTCAGAGCACTTTCCATGGATGTCAGAAACCAAAGATGCCTTCAAGAGATTAAAGCATGTGCTTACAACTACTCCATCCCTAATACTACCACAGTTCATGAGTAATCCTTTAAACTATTTACATGTGAAAGAAATTATTTGCACAAGGTACATTAACACATCTCCTTGGACATAAGCACCACCCTATAGCCTATTACAGTACAGCACACCCTATAGCCTATTACAGTACAGCACTATTTATTAGTTTTGTTATCAGGGTTGTTTGTCTTTTCGGCTTTTCCCGGTAAGGGGTCGCTACAGCGGAACTCCGGTCTGCTAATGATTGGCAGTAGATTTTTATGGTGCCGAGTTGCCAGCCCAACGCCCAACCTTCAGCGAAGGCACACCCATTCACGCATGTCTTTCGGAGGCCACTCAACCGCAGGGAGGACATGCAGACTCCACACAGAAGGCACTCCCCGCACACTAGCTGAGAATCGAACAGGAGAAACTCTTGCTGTGAGGCAACAACGCAACCACTGTACCACTGGTAGTTTTGTTATCAGGGAAGTGCACTGATTTCAGTGGACCATTTGAAGGCACAACTACTGGATCAGTCACTGAACCAACTAGATGCTGAATTTCCACCTTGCCTCAGAGCAGTATCTGCAGCAGCAATTATTGTGGAACTTTCTGCCCCTTTCATATTAGGTTCTCCACTGACTGTTGCTGTACGTCATGTTTGTGGCTACTTTGCTGTTGAAAAACAAGATTCAGCAGCTGTCTTCTGCTAGAATGGATGAATATGAACTATTATTCTCAGCTGCTACAAATATTCTTTCAGAAAGGTGTCTATTGTTAAACTCTGCTTCTTTGGCTCCAACTACTTAAGACAGACAGCCTCATGACTATCCAAAAAGTAGAAGTGTGTTCAAAGTTCAGCATGGAATAAAAAAAAACATTCCTCTTCAAAACCCAAAGCTGATTTTATTCACAGATGGCTCATGTCAAAGAGCCAAATGTGAAAACTTCAGATGGGCATGCAGTATACTCTACATGTGTACTAGAGAAAAGAAAGTTAAACTATGCTTTTTCCCCAACACAAATAGCCAAAATGATTACTATGACTAGGGTCTGCATACTGACTAAAAGGACCGCTGCTAAAATTTACACAGACAGCCAGTAGGCCTATTGTGTTGCTTGTGACTTTTGACAGTTGCGCGTTTTTGTATTCCAAAGGGAGTCCTATAAAATGAAATTTATGTAGCAAATTTGATAGAAGCTTTGAAATTGCCACAATGTACAGCAATTATTTAATTGTGGGGTACATTCCAGACATAACACTCAGTTTATATTAGGCGGTGCATTAGTAGATAAGGCACTAAAGCTGCTGCATTAAATTAATTTGCTGTCTGTTAAAATTCAAAAATAACTCACCTTTACCTTTTTCAGAAACTGATGAACTGAACTGGCAGTCGTACAAGACAGAGCAGCTGAAGAAGATAAAGCATTTTGGAGGGAGGTACACTGTGGTTTACATCCCAATCACATCTGGCAAGACATGACTGGCCATCCTGTCTTGCCAAAGGAACTGTTGTCCAACTTCCCATGAGTATCACTGTATGTCACATGTGGGAGGAGGGGGAATAACTGAAGCAGCAAACATAAGTTGGTATGCTCCAGGCTTCACCTTAGAGGCTCATCAAATCTTCTAGAACTGTTTGATTTGTCAATCTCATAATGTAGGACATAAAAAAATATGTGGCTGCCTTAAAAAAATGGGAGCCCTCCAAAATTAACAGGTGAACTTCACTCACCTAACAAATGCTAGGGATTTACTATGTTCTAATGATTGCATATAAATTTAGCCACTGGACAGAGACAGAAGCTTTCTCTTTTGCTGAGGCAAACAGAACCACAGTACATAAAAACTGTTGAAAGTAGTGACTAGGGCACACACTTCAAAGACAAACCTCTCAATCTCTTAGCACAAGAAATCTGGGTAAAGGCAAAAATAAAGGGGAGACAAAGGCCCAAAAATAAGGACAGATTTTAAATATTGCTCTTATAAATGTGGAAAGTTGCTAGAATAATAGGTTTTGCATTGGCATGCATTTTCGGAAGGTTACAACTCAAATGTCTGTCATTCTTTAATGACTTCAATTCTCAATGATTTTCCAGAAAACCACAAATTTTATGAGGAACAGACGAAAAATATCAGACAAAAAACTGGATATTCTGCAAAAATCTGGACAATTCATATGGCAGGTAATGCAAGAACATATGCAGAGTTCTGCAACTGGATCAAATGTTCTCCTGCCATTATAGGCCACAAGCTTCAGGACTAGTAGAAAGATACAATGCTATCTTGAAAAAAAGTTAAAAAATAATCTGTGGAAAGACAGGCCTAAAATGGCCTGATACTCTATTGTTAGCTTTGATGAGTTTATCTTCTCAGTGTAACAGACAAATAGGGTTAAGCCCACACGAGATTCTGATGGGTCAACCCACGAGGGTACCAGGCCAGCTACCATCGAGACTGAATAGAAGTTTTATTGCAAATAATGATGATCATTACATTTTGCATGGATCTTAACAAGTACATTAAAAGCAATTATGACAGTATCCAAATTTTCACAGGTCCTGAAGAAGCCTGCTATCCATTTTTGCCAGGTGTTCCAGAGAAAGACAGCACTAGCTTCTAGAGAGAAAGGACCTTATCTGGCAGCTTCAACTACCCCAACATCCACGAAGTATAAAGGTCTACCAGATCAAATCCATGCCAGCCAGTCGAAGAAGGCATTAACTGTAACCCCTGACAAAGCAAATTCTCCAGACTCTAACTATATCCAGCCAAAGACCAGTAACAGAGGAGCCAACATCAACTCTAGAAACATCTGACTGTGATCATATCCCTTCCCCAGAAGCATCCTGAGATGTGCATCAAGAACCAAACTTCTAACTTCAGAAGAAAGAGTGAATTTCATTTGTCTGTGAAGTTCAACAGTTCATTATTTGTTCTTCCTTAATTTCTGTTAACTAGTAAAGCAACTATTCTGTCTAATGAAAGTGCTACAAACACTTCTGATTGGGAAACTAACAAAGTGCACAGCAACTGTGCCTACCCAGGGTGTGACCCACTTTAAGCTGGAATGCCAATTTTCATTTAAGCATGCTATACCACAATATCATGGACTTGAAAGCAACTGCTGTGTTTGCAGCCATGTCCCTCACCATGTGAAAGGAAGAATTCCCATGTACCCTGTACCTTTGCTGCAAACGGACTTTGAAGTCAGACTGTCCAGTCAAAAGGCAATGTAGAACAGTGTTACCGATATCACCCAGATAGTCTGTATTGAGTTAGGTACAGCTGCAAGAGGAGGAATCAACTTCAAGCAGACTGGAAGATGTCCAGTGGATTGGGGTGCCTCATTACAGAAGTTAGACTACTAATTGGCTAGAGATAGTCAACAATGAAACTAGATGCTCTGGACAACAGAACATAGATGCTTAATATCAGGATGACACTATAGAACAGCATGACATTTGACCTCATGCTGGCAAGAAAAGGGAGGGGGGTAGTATGCTCTGTCATCAGAAACCATGCTGTTTATATATCCCAGACAATCAAAATGTATTCTGGACCATATAAGCAATATTAGACACTGAACTTTGCAATCTGAAATCAGGACACTTACAGTTTTGGCTTGAGACTATGGGAACAATACTGTTCATAGGTAAGTACTAGGCTATCTGTCCAAGGGCATCTATAAGCCTAGCCAGAATGTGTTGGCTTTTGCCGCCCCCTTAGATTAGTTCCATGTGCCACGGTCCAGCAGAGCCATTAGTTTATTGTGCCTCTGTCCAGCACAGCCACTGCAGTGATCCCCAGGGTAAATTTTCTGTTTCCCATCCACTCGTCAAGGTTTCTCTTGAAGAGTGTTAGTGAGGGACTCTGCCTAATGTAGATTGGAATCCTGTTCCAAAGCATGGGGAGTCTCTGGGACAGGAATCTATCCCTCCAGCACATCCTATTTATAGTTGCGGAGTGGTTTAGATCCCTAGAACATGTGGCTCTCGGGGATTTGATTTTTAGGTGGAGCATGTCCATCAATTCTGGGTTGGACATGGCCTTGTATGTCAGGCAGAGATCACCTCTGAGTAAGCGGTATGCAACTGAGTACAGCTGGAGTTTCTTCAGTCGGGCTGCATAGGGCATATGTTTGAGGCCAGTAATCCTCTTGGTGAGGTACTTTTGTGGTCTTTCCAGCTGTTGCAGGTGTCTTGTAAGGTACATCCCAAATGGGGCAATGTACTCTATGATGGGTCTGATGAGTGATGAGTAGAGGGGCACAATAACCTCTTTTGTTCTAGATGCGAACACTTTTGTGATTAAGTGGGTCACACAGAAGGATTTTCTAACCACCTTGGCAATATGATTATCAAAGGAGAGATTACTATCTACCTGGGTCCCCAGATCCCTTATTATATTTTCTGTATTTAGGGGACTACCACGTATGTGGTAGTTCACGGGTACTTTGTTTTTTCCAAAGGAGATGACTATGCACTTTCTGGCATTTAGCTTGAGGCCATGATTTTGACACCAGGAATCCATCTCAGTGAGACCCTTCTGGAGGATGTCTGTATCAGCTGGAGAGTAAATTATGGCCCCCCAGTTTGCAGTCGTCTGCGAACTTGGTCAGCCATAGTCCTCCTATGCTTGCCTGTACCTCTGAGAAGTATATACCGAACAGGAGGGGTCCTAGGACTGAGCCCTGGAGGACGCCACTTGTAACTGGTTTAGAGTCAGACCTAGAGCCTGCAACTGTCACCGTGTGGGTTCTATCCGTGAGCCAATTGTCAACCCATCTCGTGATGTAGGGGTTTATGTTCAGGCTGGTGAGTTTGTCTATAATACCTGAATGGGGAATGGTGTCAAAAGCCTTTGCGAGATCTAGGTAGGCTGTGTGGACCTCCATTCCCTTGTCTAAAGCCTTGGTAACTGTCTCAAAGAAGTCCACCAGGTTTAGGAGGCATGATCTGTGCAACAGTTTGCTGTGAGGGAAAGGTTAGTTTGCTTTTTATTTTTGTATTTTGTATTACTTTATTGCCTTTTTCTATTTTGTATACTGTGATTTATTTCCTTTACACCGTATTTTACTTGTATTCTGCTTTTAACTGCATATTAAACTTGAAAAGAGACCACAGCTCTGTCTCTTGTGAGTCAGACAGAACTTAGAACAGGTCAATTAAGGTGTCACATATAGGTTCATTGGTGTGTACTAGGCTAAGGGCTCTGGAGACTTTACAAGCCTAGCCCACAGAAGTGCTCTGGCATCATGCCACCCGACGTTAGTTCCCAGTGCCTCTATCAAGTAGAGCCACTGCAGTGATCCCTGGGGTGAACCTTCTATTTCCCATCCACTCATCAAGATGTCTCTTGAAGACGGCCAGTGAGGTCCTCTGCTTGACATGTATGGGAAATCTATTCCACAGCATGGGCGGCCTCTGGATTATGAAGTTGTCCCTCCAGCATGTTCTGTTGATTGTGGTAATGAGGTTGAGGTCTCTGGAGTGTATGGTGCGGAGGGATTTGGATTTCTTTAGATGTAGCATTTCTAACAGAGCTGGGTCAGACATGGCTTTGTAAGTCAAGCAGAGATCGCCTCTTAGTAGACGATATGAGACAGAGAATAGCTACAGTTTTTTGAGTTTGTCAGTGTAGGACATGTGTTTAAGGCCTAGGATCCTCTTTGTGAGGTACTTTTGTGGCCTTTCCAGCTGTTGCACATGTCTAGTGAGGTACATGCCAAATGCGGCATTATACTCAATAACTGGCCTAATGAGGGAAGAGTAGAGAGAGATGATGACTTCTTTCTTACTGGATGCAAAACCCTTGGTAATGAGATGTGCCACATAGAAGGACTTTCTGACCACAGTTGCAAAGTGGTGGTCGAAGGAGAGGTTGCTGTCAACCTGTGTCACCAGATCTTTTATAACGCTTTCAGTGTTCAGTGAGCTCCCATCGATGTGGTAATTAGTGGGAACTGAGTTTTTCCCAGTGGGGATGATGACACATTTTTTGGCATTAAGCTTAAAGCCATGGTTTCGACACCAGTCATTGGTCTCAGTGAGGCCTTTCTGTAGGATGTCTATATCACTTGGGGAGTTAATAATGGCTCCCAGCTTGCAGTTGCCTGCAAACTTGGTCAGCCAGAGTCCCTCCGTGTTGGCCTGGACTTCTGAGAAGTAGTTGCCAAACAGGAGAGGACCCAGGACCGATCCCTGTGGGACTCCACTCATGACTGGTCAGCATTCTGACTTGGCGCCCACTACTTTCGCACTGTGGGTTCTATCTGCGAGCCAATTTGCAACCCACCTAGTGATATAGGGGTTGATGCCTAGTTTGGTGAGTTTATCAATAACTCCTGAGTGGGAAATTGTATCAAAGGCCTTGTCCAGATCGATGTAGGCAGTATGAACTGCCTTGCCCTCATCCACAGCTCTGGTGACTGACTCAAAGAAGTCAACCAGGTTGAGCAGGCATAATCTACCTTTCACAAAACCAAACTGTGTGGGATCTAGAGTTTGGAGATTCTCTATATTCTTGTTAATTAGGTCCATGATGATGCGCTCCATAGCCTTACATATCAGACTCATCAGGCTAATGGGGCGATAATTCCCAGGGTCTGTAGTCGCTCTCCCTTTAAGGAGAAGGATGACTGTAGCAGTGCACCATTTGGCAGGGGATAAAGCCTGAGGTGAGGCTGTGATTGAACAGGGCACACAGATGTGGTGCCAATTCACTTTGTATTTCATGTATAACACATACAGGGATATTACAGGTCCCATGGAAGCTGTATTCTTGGCCTTGGCCAATGCAGCTTTATTGTGCTGCAGTAATGTGGGGTGCCTGGGATCCCTCCGGTATTGTGATTGGGCATTCCTCTGGTATTGTGATTGGAGGAATCACAAGAGTTAACAGATCAGTTAAGGTTAAACATCTGTGAACTGAGGGGGTGGATCTAAGAACTAAACCTTCTATTTAAGGGGCAAAATAAAACATTTCAGAGCTTTACTGGAAAGGCTCACCCAGACTCTGCAACAGTCTGCTGTGAGGGAAAGGTTAGTTTGCGTTTCATTTTTTGTATTTTGTATTACTTTATTGCCTTTTTTCAATTTTACACACTGTGATTTGTTTCTTTACACTGTGTTTTACTTGTATTCTGCTTTTAATTGCATTTTAAAACTTGAAAAGAGACTATAGCTCTGTCTTTTGTGAGTCAGACAGAAATTAGAACAGGTCATTTAAGGAGTCACACATAAGTTAGAACAGGTCAATTAAGGTTAATCATCTGTGAACTGAGGGGGTGGAGCTAGGAACTAAACCTTCTATTTAAAGGGCACTGTCTTTCTAGTTGCCTGCCCCTTATGTTAATTTGGACATATATCTTGTTTCCTCTCTGCTTTGACTGTCTGGTGTCAATCTATCTTGCTCTTTTAAAAACTGTGGCTCTCCACTAAAACTTAGCTTTTTAGATAAGTTACCCACTTTCACATCTAACTGCTTAGTGCATACTGCAGTGTTTAGGATAAGCCATTTTTTCATCTTTCCTGTAAGCATCTATTGCAAGACCACCAGTTACTGGAGAGCCACATTCTGGCTCTCAGTAGTCATCTTAGGATTACTGCTTCTGTTTTCTCCTGGTGACAGTAGTACAGTGACATTATTTTCTGCAGACTGCTGATCACTAGAAAGTCTAATAACTGCTTTATAGGTGAAAGCTTGGAATCTGTGCTTATATTCTGATCCTGGTGAGAGTAGAAGCAGAGTGCATTGATTCCTGACTCTTTCTGGTTGGACAGTGTGTCTGTGCTTAATGTACATGATTAGTCTGGTTGCTATTCAAGACATCTACCAGAAAAAGGCTACAAGCATGCAGACCCTTACATTACCTGGGACAAGAATGTGGATTATCAAACAGGCTGTGGTTTGCTTCTCTTCTTGGGACTGGTACTAACATTTTGCTTCTGGTGAGAGAAGAAGCAAAGGAGTATTGTATCCTAACAAGAGTGAAGCTGTGGTGACACCAGCATTAGTAGTAGCCAGGCAGCAGCCATTCAAGCGACTCCGCTCTTTTCATCATTCTTGACCAGCTAATTCTTTGTTTTCAGCAAGTACTGCTTGACTTCTTTCTAACTTCAGAATATCTGCCTAAATACTTCATCCTTATATTATCAAGGTCTACATATTAGTTTCCCCTCAAGTGCTTGACAATGCTCTGTACAGACTCAGACACCTAGAGTGACATTTTTCCTGTAAAAGTGCAATTGAAATTTCTCCAATATCTAGTTGCACACAGGCAACTAATTTGCAGTGACAAGTACTGTCCACATAGCTGCAAACTGGATACTCCTGACAGTGATTGATTTTCTCATAACAGTCTAATCAAGAAAAAAGGGTCTGTTGCCATGGATATGAACTTTCCTACTGTCTCCGCTGCCAGCTTGGTGGATATGGGCATCCAAAGGCAATGCAGAAATTGCCTCATGTTTACTGACAACCAGTTAATTCTCAAACAAACTGATACTGTACGTGACAGATGTACTGACACATCAATGGAGGCAAAGCTCTCACATAAAAGTACTCCTAATGTCAATAAGGCTGTCAGTAGTACACATGCTGCACCCATCATGCATAATTCAAAGCAGACATATAGACCCACATATACTGAGGCACTTACATGTAACCTTCCTGAACCACAAAGACCTCCTTAGACAAAGTACACATAAGAAATACCCTCAGCAGCCCCAAACAAACTCTTTCAAAATAACACCCACATCAACACATAGAGCTACAGCTCATAGAGTGTCTACAACTAAGCCCATAAGGCAAGTCACCACACAATCCAACATTCTAGTCATTGGAGACTCCATTGTGAGACACACTGATGTCCCTCTCACCAGGTTGAGTAAGGAGAAAGTTACGGTCAGTTGCTTATCAGGGGCTAAGATCCGCCACATTTCGCATGCACTCAGGTCATTGGATCACAATTATCAATATGACTCAGTCATAGTCAATGTGGGAATAAATGACTTGAGACATACCTCCCTAGAATATATGAAGAAAGACATCATAGAGCTTTCGGAATATGTGTCTCAGGTTGGTATGAGCATAGCATTGAGCAGCATTTTACCTTCTCCAAAGATGATGCCACAATATGAACAAAAGATGACAGATTTTAATAATTGGCTTAGTTTCTGGTGTCATTCTAAAGGGGTGCAATATTTGCCAGCAAGGAAGAAGATGGTCAACAGAGCATGCTGCTTTGCCAGGAATGGTCTGCACCTCTCCCCTCTTGGCTTTCAAATATTAGCTAAAACATTGTCTTCCCCCTTAGTGCCTTTTTTAGTCAGTGCCAAACTGAAAGTACTTCTGACACAGCAAATCAAAACCAAGAAAATCTATAGGTATTATTGCTCAATGTTAGGAGCCTAAACAAAAAACTCTACTCTCTGGAAGCTCTCTTTACCATAGAGAACGCTGATGTCTGTGCGGCCTCAGAGACATGGTTTAAAACCACGGACAGCACACCAGCAGTGCAGGGTTATAATGCATTCCACACATTTAGACCAGCTACTTCACAGCCAGGGACTAAAGGCGGAGGTGTCTCTATTTACATCAAAAATAAATATACTTCAAGCCTGGTCAAACAGGACAATGCACTTGAGCTGCTGCATGTTCAAATCACCATAGATAAAATCCAATACCAGTTCCTTGCAAGCTATAGGTCCCCCCTCTATGACTCGGGAAACCCATACCATGTATTTAAACTTATTAGAAACACTAACCATCCAACCCAATACCATATTCATGAGTGACTTTAATTATCCCACTATTAACTGGGAATCCTATAAGACAACAAACGTACATGCAGAGAGATTTCTGGATTTTGTAAACACAAACTCCCTGGACCAGATAGTCAATGCACGAACTAAGGGTGCAATCATACTGGATCTGGTCCTCACTAGTATGGGAGACTGCTGCACTCCCCCTACTGTAATGCCTTCCCTGGTAAGGTCAGACCACAAAATGGTCTTCTTTGAAGTAAAAATAAAACCTGGACCCCCAGCTAAATCTGGAATATTCAGGAACTATTCTAAGGCTAACTTCCTGCTATTAAGTGAGAACCTGGTAAAATTGCAAGCCCCTATAAACCCTGATAACACTTCTGCCTATGCAGAACTGTTCACAGAAACCTTGTACAAGCATGTTAATATCTGTATAGAGGCAGCTGTACTTACCAGAAAGAAGTATAGCACTAACTCAGAAAACAAGCCACCCTGGTGGAATCACAAAGGCAATCGGATGTATAACAGGAGGAAGAAAATCATGGCAAAAATTAGGAGGTGCAGCACTCAGCAGGATAAAAAACACTCTCATTAAACTAAACAAACAACTCAGAGGTGAAATAAAGTCTACCAAAGCCAAATTTGAGGTACATTTGGCCTCCCAGGCCAAGGACAACCACAAAGCATTCTTTAGCTATGTCTGCAACCTCAAAGGCAATACATAATTGTGTGCAGAGCTCATTGTAAATGAAGCCACCTATGCAGACCCAGAAGATATAGCAAACCTCCTGGCTGATAAATTCAGCTCCAACTTTACTCCTCTCTCCCCCTCAACCTTCCCTCAGGAAATATCATCAAATATAACTCCACCTACTATCACTAGGGAACAGGTCTTTAATGCTCTAAGACCAAGAACGCCGCATCAATGGGCCCAGACAACATCCCAGGATGCCTTCTAAACAGCATGAAACATGGCCTATCAGGGCCTCTGGAATTACTATTTAACTGTAGCCTCCAAACAGGCTTCATGCCTTATGAATGGAGAAAGGCAACAGTCATCCCTCTACAGAAAAGTAGATCATCTACAGACCCTGGAAACTACAGACCCATAAGTCTCACTAGTCTTATATGTAAAGCCATGGAAAGAATTATCATGGAGATGATCAAGAGATATAGTAAATCTCCAGACAATGGACCCAACACAGTTTGGTTTCGTAAAGGACAGATCATGCCTACTCAACCTGGTGGACTTCTTTGAGAAGGTCACCAAAGCAATGGATGACAACAAAATAGTTCACACTATTTACTGTGACCTGGCCAAGGCATCTGACACAATACCCCACTCGGGCATTGTTGACAAACTCAAGAGGTTAGGTACAAACCCGTATGTCACCCAGTGGAAAGCCAAATGGCTCACACACAGGACCCAGAAAGTTAGAAATGGCGAGTCCACCTCTACAAAGAGGCAAGTCACAAGTGGAGTCCCTCAGGGATCAGTCCTTGGACCGCTCATTTTTGGCATTTACTTCTCAGAAGTCAAGGCCAATGTCAGTGGTCTCTTGCCGACTTACTTTGCAGATGATTGCAAATTAGGAGCTGTCACTGAATCTCACACTGAGTCAAATGTTCTCCAGGAGGGACTAACACAGACAAACAACTGGTGACAGAGTCATGGACTAAAACTAAATGCCAAGAAATGCATACTAGTATCCTTTGGGAAGTCATCCATCCCTCGTAACCATCATATTGACAACACACACCTTAGAGTTGACCCAGTAGTCAGGGACTTAGGGACACCCATAGATAGTAATCTAGCCTTTGATCGTCATGTGTCTATTGTGGTGAGGAAATCATTCTATGCTGCGCAACTTATAAACAAAGGTATGGCATCTAAGTCCAAGGAAGTCACTGTTCCACTGTATTCGGCATTCATCAGACCTATCATTGAGTACACTGCCCCCTTCGGTATGTACCTAACCAGGCATAACCAACATCTGGAATGTCCACAGTGGTTCCTCACTAAAAGAATAGAGGGCATAAGTAATATGTCCTATGCAGACCGCCTCAATGCCCTATCCTTGTATTCTGTCTCCTATAGGCTTTTGAGGGGAGATCTATGCCTGGCATACAGGGCCCTATCAGACCCCACTCTGATGGACCTCCTACATATCCACAAAACAAACAGTTCCATAATTACCCGTTCTAAAGACTTAAACCTTGCCTGTGATAAAAAACAGGACCTGCTGGAGACATAGGTATGTATCCCAGAGAGTACCCCATCTATGGAACAAGCTCCCCATCCATGTGAATCAGAGTTCCTCCCTAATCCAATTCAAGTGCAGCTTGGATAACTGGATGGAAAACTGGAAATTCATCCCTGGTTTGGCACCTATGCTCTGATGCAAACAGGTAACCTGTTAATGTTTCATCTCCCAGGCCTATGCTTATACTTATCAAGGGTATCAGAACTCACCAGAAATTTGGGATGCATGGCTAGGCTTAAAAAGGCCCTTGTGGCTGTTAGCCTAATAAACACCTATGAACCTATGAATCTATTCCTCTGCTGCCTTGTTCTTTGCTATTCTGACTGCTCCCTTAACCTCTTTGTTAGCCAATCTGTATTCCTTCTTAGCCTACAGCATCTTTTCTATCTTTCACTTTTTACTGCACACATTCATTATTTTGATAACTTCCAGGACTTCTACATTCCACCACCAACTTTCATTATGTACCTTATTTCCATACCTGGCTCAGCCACATATCTGTTCTATAGGCTTCACACATGTTGCGTTGAGACCCTGCTATTCTTCTTCCACTCCACATACTTTCATTTCTTCCTGAGGTGATAAAGCCTTGTGTATTTCTTTGAACTCTTGTGTTTTCTCTCCAGTCAACTTCCAGGTCTTCAGCCCAGCCTCTTTTGACCACAGAAGCCTTCTCTGACTGCTGCTTGCAGTGGATTGCGACCACCAATGGTTGGCCATCTCCTTCACTGGGGATCACTTTGTAGTTTCTGATTATTCCCTAGTGTTCTTTCCTTACTAGGAGGAAGTCTATCTTACTTCTATGCTGGCTACTCTTGTATGTGATCTTGTGACTGTCTCTCTTGCTGAAGCGTGTTGGCTATCATCAAGCCATTTGCCAGATAGTAGTCTACTATTGCGTCTCCTTTGTTCCTGTTGCCCTACAGGCAGTCTGCATAACCTGCTCTGTCTGTATGTCCCAATATGAGCATTAAGGACCCCCATTGTCAACACCAAGTCATGTTGTCTTGTTTCATCAAGTTGGTCCTGCAACTGCTGCCTGAATGCACTCTTTGACATGTAATCACAGAAATTAAAGTTGTGCACTAACCATGACTATGCATGTGTTGTCCTTTTTCATTCTTCCTCAAGATATGGGTTATGGCTCTGACCTTGTATCCAAACTAGCCGTATTCCACAGACTTATGGATGAAACTCACGAGCTCCTCCCTCAACCCATAATGCTCTAGTCAGCCTACAATACCTCAGATCGAGTTTGCTGCCTTACAGATCCTAAGATGCAGTAGAAAAAAGGAAATAACAGAAAGGCTAGGGCTCAAACCTGGAAGGAAATGTTCCAAAATATCTATCACATCACTCCAGACGATAACAGGAATGGGGAAGGAGGGAGGGGAGTTGAGGAAGAATGAAAATGGACAACACAGATGCAGAGTTATGGTGAGTACATAACTTAATATCTGATTTGCCCTTTTCATTTTTCCTCACAGACTTCCAAGCTACATGAATCTCAGAAGGCCCTGATAGAAGGATATTCTGGAGAACTGCTGAACCAAAAGCAGCTCTACTTCTATTAGTCAAATCTAGTTTGTAATGAGCAATATCATCAATGGAAGTTCTAGATCAGAAGGCAAAAGAAGTGGCCATAGATCTAGTTGAATGTGCCTTAGAAGGTTTTGGTAGGGAGAGACCTGGCTGAGAATATACAAAGGAAATGCAATTAGTAATCAATTTAGCCAAGTTACTTTAGAATTTGGTGACCCCAGTCTGTTTGGTGAGAAATAGACAAACAACTGGTCTGTTTTCCTGAAATCCTTTGTCCTGTGTAAATAGAAATATAGCTGTCTACGTACAAATAAAAGATGTAGCATGTATTCTCCCTTATTTGAATAATTTGTATAAATTTCTTTTAATATCATGTAAAAGAGGTAGAAATGATAGGGATATGGTGGTACATTGCCTATTTCTTCCCCCAATGACATTTTGGGTAGGTTACTGGATAGCTAGGGGACAATTTCTTGTAGAAAATATTCAGTATTCTTGCCCCTGCAGTCTCTTCTATATAGGGGAAACAAAAAAGAACCTTTAAAGTGAGACTGGAGGAGCATATTAGAGATATAAAAAAATAAGAACTATGATAATCCAGTGGCTATGCACTTTAATTTGGTTCATGAGGGGGTGTTTATGGATTTGAAAGCATGTATTTTAGAAAAGGTTTCTGCAAGTAATGCTATTGTATTAAAGAATAAGTTGTTTTATAAAGAAACAACTTTTATTTTTAAATTTGATACATTGGCACCTAAGGGCTTAAACAAGGAATGTAATTGGAAAGCCCTTTTGTAACTGAAGTACTTTGATTTGTTAACTATTTAATTAGTTTAAATGAGTTCTATATTTAATAGCAGTGTTTTTTCTTATTTTGTATCAACTCCAAGAAGGCTGTGTTTGCCAAGGCGCTAATGCATACTTGTTTTTTGTGTGTGTTATTACATTTTAAAATCTTTTTTTGCTGTGTGCAGTTTGTATTTTACGGGCCTTGTGGTTTTTTGATATTTTGTTTCCTGGTCGTTTTTTTTGAGTCTCTTTGATCTTACAGGATGCAAAACTGGCTCTGTGCCATGTCTTATCACTAACTGCAACATCATCCTCTCAGTACTTTCACACAATTACATAGAGCAATAGGAAATTATACAAACTGAAAACAAGATACTCCACCACTAAAAATGAATGACTTGTAATATAATTGGTAATAGAGTCAAAGGCTTCAAGTTTTGTTGTGGAACTGATTGTATACTTAAAATTCATTAAAAGTCCTTCAATTAATAAAGCTAAATTAAGAATATAAGACTGATGTGCACTTCTGAAACCAGGGAAAAAACTTTGCACATTGAGGTTCATACACAAAAACCTTACTTTAGCCAGTATGTTATAGTGAAATTCATATACAGCAACCTTCAACCTTGCTTTAACCTGATTGTATAGTGAAGTATTTATGAATGAATCTTGTTATTAGCAAGCTTCATGCTACTGCCACAGAATGGCAACCAGTACAGTACTGTATAAGAAGCTTTCTGACAGCTTTGAAAATTTGTTAGACATTTTGAGCTGCCACATGACAAAGTGTGGCAGAGTGAAGTGTCTTAACAGATTTTGAAGTTGCTGGTTGATTGCAGGTGAACTCTGCTTCCAGCTGCTCTTGATGTGGCAGCACAAAAAATGTTACAGTTATTGAGGTTGCTAGATACTTCAAACTGCTACACTAATTTAATGGTAATGTATTGAGGCAGATAAAACTCCCTATGCATTGCAAAGAATGGTTTCCGGTGTCTTTCCAAGGGGATGCAGTACCTGACAGCCTGGGAGGACATGACTTACAAACCACGATGCTTTGGCAGAGATGGCCAGCATCTGTCTCCCTTGGGCTTCAGGCTTCTGGCAAAGGACTCCCCCATAGTGCCTTTTTTAGGCAATGCCATGAGGTCAAAATGACCAACATGAAAATTTCATCAAAATGTAAATTAAAGGCCATGCTGCTAAACAATAGGAGTCTGAACGTGAAACTACAATCATTGCAAGCATTCTTAAACCAGGAAAATGCTGATATTTGTGCAGTCACACAAACCTGGTTCAAAGCTGCGGAGAGCACCCCAGCCATACCAGGTTACTCATCCTATCATACATTCAGACCCCAAATCGTGGGCAGCAAAGCAAAAGAAGGTGGAGTTGCAATATATATAAAAGACATATACACCTCCAGGCTGGTCAAACAATATGACATACAGGAGACACACAGGAGACACTCCAGGTGGAGTTAACAACTGACAAGACCCCTATTCAAATCACAGCTAGCTAAAGGCCCCCAACTTTGACTCAAGATGCCCACTTCACCTATCGGGACCTCTTTGAATCTATCAAGATTCAAACCTTTACCTTGATCTTGGGGTGACTTTAACTATCCAACCATAGACTGGAAGAAATACTAATGCCAAAACACAAATGCCAAGAGATTCCTTGATTTTGTCAAGGCAAATGCCTTGGACCAGTTGGTCGACACCCCCACAAGAGAAGAAAATACCTTGGACTTGGTATTAACCAACATGAGTAACCACTGCAGTATCCCTACTGTGTCATCATCCCTGGTAAGATCCGACCATAAAGCGGTCACTTTTGAAGTCACCATCTCTCCCGATCACCCCTCTGCTAGGGTCAAACAAAAAAACTTCTCCAAAGCTGATTGCAACCTCCTGAGGGAAGGTATAAACAACTTCACAGCCCCCTCCCCCTCCACAGGAACTGGCACATATGTCCAAACCTACACCAAAGTACTACGCAAGCATTTATATAGCTGCATAGAATCAGGAATACCCAACAGGACGAAATCCTCCTCCTCAAGGAAGAGTAAACCTGTCTGGTGGACATCTGCAATAAATAAACTGTACAATAAAAGGAATAAATTGCTGTCCAGGACCAAGAAGGAGCAGGTGCCTAATTGGAAATAATCTCTCCTTAGCCTGAACAAGCAAATAATAGCACTAGGGAAATCCTCCAAAGCAAACTTCAAGTTAAAACTGGCCACATCTACTACAGACAAAAAAATACAGTATTTAATTTGATTTAAACTGTGCTGAAGGAATATTTAACTCAAGTGGCAGTTATTCTGCTCTTTAGTAACTTGAACTGAAGCTAGTGTGTTATTTGCTAGTAATTACAGGTGTGGGGGTAGCCACATTCTTTGATTTCCTGTCCTTGCCTTTTTAAGTGGTGCATTGTGAAATTTTTATTGCTTAAAAACCTCAGCTTTGGCCAGCTAAGAACTTGGTTATATTCAACTGGACGTATAAGAGAATTTAAGTACCTTTATCTGCACTTTTTTAAAAAAATACAGTATTTAATTTGATTTAAACTGTGTTGAAGGAATATTTAACTCAAGTGGCAGTTATTCTGCTCTTTAGTAACTTGAACTGAAGCTAGTGTGTTATTTGCTAGTAATTACAGGTGTGGGGGTAGCAACATTCTTTGATTTCCTGTCCTTGCCTTTTTAAGTGGTGCATTGTGAAATTTTATTGCTTAAAACCTCAGCTTTGGCCAGCTAAGAACTTGGTTATATTCAACTGGACGTATAAGAGAATTTAAGTACCTTTATCTGCACTTTTTTTAAAAAAAATACAATATTTAATTTGATTTAAACTGTGTTGAAGGAATATTTAACTCAAGTGGCAGTTATTCTGCTCTTTAGTAACTTGAACTGAAGCTAGTGTGTTATTTGCTAGTAATTACAGGTGTGGGGGTAGCCACATTCTTTGATTTCCTGTCCTTGCCTTTTTAAGTGGTGCATTGTGAAATTTTATTGCTTAAAAACCTCAGCTTTGGCCAGCTAAGAACTTGGTTATATTCAACTGGACGTATAAGAGAATTTAAGTACCTTTATCTGCACTTTTTTTTAAAAAAAAATACAGTATTTAATTTGATTTAAACTGTGTTGAAGGAATATTTAACTCAAGTGGCAGTTATTCTACTCTTGCTGGCCTTGAAACTGCCCGCCCCTCAGCCTGCCTCTGGGCCCATCTCATTTGCTCACTCAACTGAGTGCAGTGAGATCATATTCTGATTTCAGGCACTCCTACTGTGTACAAAGAGAGCATCTGGGAAACAGACAAAAAATTAAGCTTATTTCCTGCCTTTCCTGCTAAGTGGTATAGACTATTTGTAGGCTTCTGAGCCCCCGGCCCTTCTGTATTTGAGGGAAGCCTTCTGG
Source organism: Protopterus annectens (assembly GCF_019279795.1). Classification (NCBI taxonomy): domain Eukaryota; kingdom Metazoa; phylum Chordata; order Ceratodontiformes; family Protopteridae; genus Protopterus; species Protopterus annectens. The sequence continues at coordinate 1,557,555,018 of NC_056737.1, read as the reverse complement.
CTTGTTTTTTTTTCTTATAACTAGCCAGTTTTCTAGTTTCAGCACTCAAATCTGTTTCTTTGATCTCAGCACTTGTTCAGATAAAAAAAAAAAAAAAAAAATTATCTGCTTTTACTGTACTTGTGTTTCTACCTACTTCATTTTACTTTTGCATCATCTTAAAAATACTCAATTGTATTTATTACTGCTTGGTGTAACTCATTCTAAGCCTTTTGGTTTAAACACTTGGGCCTCGGACCAGTTGTTTTGCACTGAGAGGGTTTGTGGTCTGCACTGTTGTGGCAGAACAGGTAGCTTACATCCTTCTAGGTTGGGAACTGCTGATTGAGGGCTCAGTGTCTGTTATTCTAAAAGTGTATTAATTCTGGTTTAAGCACTTGGGCTTTCAGGCCAGTTATTTTACATTAAGAGGGTTCGTGGTCTGCACTCTTGTGGGAGGAGAGGCTGGACTCTGCCCTTCTGAGCTGGGAATTTCTGGTTAAAAGCTTATAGTGCATGCATATCTGAACTGCTTCTTACGAAGTTGGTGCGCCTTGTTTGCTGTGGCATAGACTGGATTCGGGCCTGCTGGATCTAGCTTTGTTTGTGTAACTTGAGCACTAATCCAGACATTCTCTAAAGTATTCAATTGTATTTATTACTGCTTGGTTGTAACTTGATTAAAGTGTAGCTATCATTTTAAGTCTTTTGGATTAAGCACTTGGGCTTCAGACCAGTTGTTTTACATTAGGAAGGTTTGTGGCAAGCACTGTGGTGGCAGGACAGGTAGCTTTCATCCTTCTAAGTTGGGAACTGCTGATTGAGAGCCCAGTGTCCAAGGGTATTAGTTCTGGTTTAGGCACTTGGGCTTCAGGCCAGTTATTTTACATTAAGAAGGTTCGTGGTCTGCACTCTTGTGGGAGAAGAGGCTGGACTCCGCCCTTCTGAGCTGGGAATTTCTGGTTAAAGGTTTATAGTGCCTGAATATTTGAACTGTATCTTACTGAAATTGGTACACCTTGTTTGCTCTAGCATAGACTAGATCCAGGCCTGCTGAATCTAGCTTTGTTTATATGCTTGTTGTTTGTTTGCTTGTTATTTCCTGGAAGCTAATTCCACCTAATACGTGGCTTCTCAGCTTCTGTGGATCACTAGTGATATCTGCATTGCTTACTGTACTAGTTCCTTGTTTCACTTGAAAGAAAGTTACTGTTTGTCGTTTTGCATTTAGTTACTTGTAACACATTGCACTCAAGTTACCTGGCACTTGCTCACTAAAGCAATTATATAAGTCAGCACTAAAAATTAAAAGAACTACACCCTCACTCCCCACTGGCCCTTGTTTTCAATTATTAAGGAATTCCCAATATTATTCTAGCATGTCCAAAGGTCAGTTGTCAATCTCCTCTCCGGTCCAGCTGGTGAATCTGGGAATCTTGAGGCAATGTTATAACTGCCTCATGTACACAGACAACCCTCTCCTCCTCCCACATAACACAAATACTTGTGAGAGATGCAGCTATTTAGCCAAACTGGAGGCTGAGCTCTCTCAACTCAGGACTGGCAAGACCAGACAGGAGGAGAAGGCAACTACACACACCACAAAACCAGCCTCACATAATGCTACCACACCACTGAATCAAACACATAAACACACAAAGACATACTCGGAGGCTCTGAGTAAAATTTACCTAAACAGCAGAGGCCTCCAAAGCAGACAACCAAACAACTGCTACCTCAAGACACCCCACAAGCAACACATAAACCACAAAAGCAGTGTGCAAAGCAGTCACAGCCCTTAAGGCCAAATACAACACCAAACATACTTGTCATAGGTGACTCCATAGTCAGACACACTGCGTCCCACTCACCAGGCTGAACAAGGAGAGGGTCACAGTAAGCTGCCTATCGGGCTAGAATCCGCCACATAACACAAGCACTCGGAGCACTCCACGGCAAGTACAAATATGACACAGTCATTGTCCATGCTGGTGTGAACGACCTGAGACGTACCTCCCTGGACTACATGAAAAGAGACATAGAGGAGCTCTCTGATTATGTAGCCCAGGCAGGTATGACCCTGACCCTGAGCAGTATCCTTCCTTCACCAAGAATGATGCCACAATATAGAGACAAGATGATCAGCTTTAACAATTGGCTTAATGTCTGGTGTCATTCAAAGGGGATCCAGTGTCTGTCTGCCTGGGATGACATGCTTGACAAACCACGCTGCTTCACAAGGGATGGCTTGCACCTGTCACCCCTGGGATTCCGGATATTGGCTAAGGCTCTTGCCACCCCCATAGTGCCTTTTTTAGGCAAGGCTCAAATTCTAAACCTACCACCCTAGAAAACAAAAATGGATAGAAACTGAGGGTAATGCTGCTCAATGCCAGAAGTCTAAATCTCAAAATGCATGCACTCGAGGCCCTTCTCAGTATGGAGAACATCGATGTCTGTGCTGTAACTGAAACCTGGTTCAAGGCTCCTGAGAGCACCCCGGCACTATTAGGTTTTACCTCATATCATGCGTTCCGGCCCCAAAACCCGGACCACACCACAAAAGGAGGGGGTGTATCCATATTCATAAAGGATACCCACACCTCCAGGTTGGTGGCAACGCATCAAGCTTGAAACCATCCAGGTGCAACTAACCATAGGCAAAACTGCTCTACAAATTGTAGCATGCTACAGGCCACCCTCTCAAACTCAGGAACCCCACACAGCCTTCCTGAAGACACTGGAGGGTATAAATGTATCTCCAAACACCATCATATTGGGTGACTTCAACTACCGAATATAGACTGGGAACATTACTCAAGCCATAACTTTCTAGCCCAACGGTTCCTGGAGTTCATAAATTCAAATGCCATGGAACAGCTAGTCACTGTTCCCACGAGAGGAGAAAATATACTAGATCTCATTATCACAAACATGGGGACAAAATGCTCCACACGAAGTATATCCCTCATTGGTGAGATCTGATCATAAACTAATCTCACTGGAAATCCACATCCGCCCCACCCCAAACAAAAAAAAGACCACAGTGAAGAATTTCTCTAAAGCAAACTTCACACTACTCAAGACTGGTGTGGTATCCTTCAAGGCCCCTGAGCCAGTGGAAACCACAACCCAAGCTGCGGAAGCCCTTACAAATGCCTTCTATGAACACCTCCAGGACTGCATGGATCAGGCAATCCCAAATAAAACCAAGACTCTTTCCACAAAGGGCAAACGTCCAGTCTGGTGGACCCCAGCCATTAACAAACTTTACAATAAGAGGAGAAAGCTATTACATGATAGAACAAAATCCATAAAAGGAAGTCATCCCTGATCATTATTAGTAAAAAATACGAGCACTCATAAAATCAACTAAGGCCAACTTTGAGAGAAAAATTGCCATGGATTCAAAGGACAATCATAAGGCCTTTTTCAGCTATGTTAGGAACCTGGATGGAAACTCCCAGATATGCTCAGAATTAGTCCAAAATGATACAAAATCACTGAACCCACAGACATTGCCAACATACTGGCAGACAGGTTCAGTGCAAACTTCACCCCTAAAGGAGAGATAACTATCCCAGCAGAGTGTAGCCTCCCAGACATCTCAAATGCAGAGGTGAAAGCTGCTCTCTCTAAAGCTAAAAACACAGCATCAATGGGACCGGATGGTGTCCCCAGCTGTGTGCTACATGAGCTAAATGAGGAATTAAACCCGCACATAAGGCAGCTGTTTAATCTCAGCCTTACCACAGGATACGTGCCCAAGGAGTGGTGTACGGCAACTGTGCTCTCACTCCACAAAGGCGGTGCCTCTCGGACCCTGGTAATTACCGCCCCATAAGCTTAACAAGTCTAGTCTGCAAAGCTATGGAGAGGATCATAATGGAGCTCATAAACAAAGATATAGGGGACTTGCAGACATTGGACCCGACCAAGTTTGGCTTCGTCAAGGGCAGATCATGCCTTTTGAACTTGGTCGACTTCTTCGAAACAGTCACCAAGGCCATTGATGAGGAAAGGCAGTCCATACAGCCTACCTTGACCTTGCAAAGGCCTTCGACACAATACCCACTCGGGTATTGTAGAAAAACTTACCAGCTTAAATGTAAACCCATATGTCACAAGATGGGTTGCAAACTGGCTTAAGGACAGAACCCACAGGGTTAGAGTTGCTGGCGTTATGTCAGACTCCAAGCGGTCTGGCGGTGTCCCACAGGGCTCGGTCCTTGGCCCCCTATTGTTTGGCATCTACTTCTCAGAAGTACAGGCCAACATGGGAGGACTTTGGCTGACAAAGTTTGCAGACGACTGCAAACTGGGCACCATAGTGGAAAGTGCATCGGACACGGATATCCTTCAGAAGGGGCTCACAGAAACAGATAGCTGGTGCCAGAGCCATGGCCTGAAGTTAAACGCCAAAAAATGTATAGTCATACCCTTCGGGAAAAACAAGGTAACCCCAAGCTACCATATAGGTGGCAATCCACTAAGCACAGAAGAGGTTATCAGGGACCTGGGGACCCAGGTTGACAGTGGCCTTTCTTTTGATACTCACGTTGCTAAAGTGGTTAGAAAGACCTTCTACATTGCCCACCTGATCATGAAGGGATTCACATCCAGATCTAGTGAGGTCATTGTTCCCCTGTACTCTTCACTTATCAGACCAATGATCGAGTACAATGCCCCATTCGGGATGTATCACACCCGACATCTGCAGCAATTGGAGAGACCCCAAAGTTCCTCACCAAAAGGATAAAGGGACTCCAAAATCTGTCATATGCTGCCAGATTGAAGAAACTCCAGCTCTATTCAGTTGCATACCGTCTGCTCAGAGGTGACATGTGCCTGACATACAAGGCCATGTCCAACCTGGAATTAATGGACATGCTCCACCTCAAAAAATCCAAATCTACCAAAACCACTAGAGCAAGCGACTTAAACCTTAGCACGGATATAAATAGGGCGTGCTGGAGGGATAGATTTATCACTCAGAGACTCCCTATGCTGTGGAATAAAATCCCGGTCCATGTGAGGCAGAGCACCTCGCTGGCTCTGTTCAAGAGAAATCTTGACCTGTGGATGGGAGATTGTAGGTTTATCCCGGGAATCATCTCTGTGTCACTGCTGGACAGAGGCACAACAAACTAATGGGCACAGTATTTATTCATATAAGGGGTGGCGTAAGCCACAAAAATTTGGGCTAGGCTTATAAATGCCTTAGGGCAGATAGCCTAGTATAAACCTATGAACCTATGAACCTATAAGGCCTTCTTCACATATGTCCGCAATCTCAAAGGAGGCACCCAGATCTGCTCAGAAATGGTGGTCAAGGTCACCACTTACACAAACGCCGTAGATATAGCCAACCTGCTGGCAGACAGGTTCAGTGAAAACTTCACCCCTCTGTCCCATCCATCAGTAAATCAGAACATCCCCAGCTCCTGCCCCCCTCCCCTTATCTCTAGGGGCAAGTCATCACTGCCCTCTCAAAGGCAAAAAGTACAGCCTCCATGGGACCTGATAATATCCCAGGCTGCATCCTACATGAACTCAGGCAGGAACTTGCAGCACCATTTGGCACCCTATTCAATCAGCCAAGTGGAGGACAGCCACTGTCATCCCTTTGTGCAAAGGTGGAGTGCCCACTGATCCAGGAAATTACAGACTCATCAGCCTAACTAGCCTGATTTGCAAGGCCATGGAGTGGATTATCATGGACATCACTAACAAGGACATTGGCAACCTCCAAAACAATTGATCCCACACAGTTTGGGTTCGTTAAGGGGAGGTTATGCCTGTTAAATTTGGTCAACTTCTTTGAGACAGTCAAAGTCATGGATGAGGAGAAGACGGTGCACACCACCTAACTTGACCTGGACAAAGCCTTTGATACTATTCCCCACTCAGGCCTTTGATACTATTCCCCACTCAGGTATAACAGTTAAAACTCTCTCAACTAGGCATCAATCTATACGTTACTAGATGGGTAGCAAACTGGCTCATTGATAGAACCCACCTAGTCAAAATAGGAGAAGCCACCTCAAGCAGTAGACCAGTAATGAGTGGTGGACCCAGGGATTGGTCTTGGGGCCTCGGATGTTTGGGATATACTTTTCTGAGGTACAGGCCAACACCGCTGGGCTATGGCTGACCAAGTTTGCAGATGACTGCAAGCTGGGTGCTGTCATCAATTCCCCTAATGATGTGGACATTCTCCAAAAGTGTCTCACCCAAACAAATGACAGGTGCCAGAAACATGGCCTCAAACCGAGTGCCAGAAACATGGCCTCAAACCGAATGCCAAAAAATGCATCATCATCTCCTTTGGGGAGAGTGACATCTCCACAAATTATCACATTAATAATAAGGTCCTAAGCATGCAATCAGTCATGAGGAACTTGGGCACCAAGGTTGATAGCAAACTGACTTTTGACCACCATACTGTCTCCATTGTACGGAAAGCTTTCTACATGGCCCACCTCATTAGTAAGGGTATATCATCCAGGGACAAGGTGGTCATAACATCCTTGTATGCTTCCCTTGTAAGACCCATTACTGAGTGCAATGCTCCTTTTGGCATATACTTCACAAAGCACATGCAGCAGCTGGAGAGACCACAGAGGTTCCTCACCAGGAGAATCCAGAGCCTCAAACATCTACCTTAAACAGATAGGCTAAAACCCCTGTCCCTCTACTCAGTCTCCTACAGTCTCCTAAGAGGTGTATGGCATACAAAACAATCTCAGATCTCGCCTTGTTGGGACTGCTGCATGTCCGCAAGTACACTCGAGTAACCTGCATGAACCTGGTCTCTGATATCAATAGGACTTGTTGATGGGACAGATTTGTGTCCCAGAGACTCCCCCTTTTGTGGAATAGGTTCCCTCTCCATGTCAAGCAGACTACCTCATTAACCCTTTTTACACGCAACCTGGATAAGTGGATGGGGAACGGAAAATACACCCCTGGGATTCCACCTGTGTCCCTGCTGGACAGTGGCTTCAGGTGCTGACTTGTTGGAACATGGGCTAAATTCTTGGCTAGACTTGTAAGGGTCTCAGGGCCAATAGCCTAGTAACTTCCTATGATTCTATGATCCTATGAAATATGATCAGGTTTCTGATCATAATTCCCAATTGCTGTGTGTTCCCAAAATTTGTACCTACTAATTCATCTCTTGAGTGACCTTCTTGGAATCTATTTCTTGAACACAAATGGTTTTGTTTGATGACCTGCTCACAATTCTTTATACATATGTGACCTCAATGTGCCAAACTTCAGAAACCACTTGTTCATATCAGAGAGAAACAAGTGGTTACCCAAGACCACTCTGCACTGCTTTGGTGAGTTTCTTGCTTTTCCAATGTTGGTGTTTGCATGGAGGTGGTACATCTAATTTCAAAGGTGTGGGGAGAGGTGCAGGAAGACTTAACCTCTTGCAAAAAAATCACTTATTTCAAGCTGATTTGTAACTCTGAATATAACAGACATTTCCTTGAGGATATCTGATTGAGAGCTTTCCATGAGATCAGCTTTCATTCTTTCATAGCAGAAGCATACTAAAACTAAGACACGCATATATCTCTACCAAGCCATAATAATAAGTTGACATATGAAGTCCGTGGCAGATGAGCGCTTTAATCAAATAAAATTGGTACAGTAGTCAATTAAATACCAGTGAGTTCACGTACAGTAGGATAACATCTCATGTGCTTAGTAATTTGCCCTCAGGGCTATTTATTTATACTATGTATTTCACAGTGCGAATGAATTAATGTATGTCTACAGCATCATTTTAATAAAATTCTGTCACAAATACAGTTACGAATACTTGAATGGACTCTGTTAAACAAAAGCATTTGCACTAAGAAATTAATCAGATATCTTAAGACCCAGAAGAAATAATAAGCATGATGTGTTAATGTGTTAAAAACTCGTTGTATTTAATAAATAAAAATTCCTAAGTGAGTAGGTGTTGTTCATGTATCTTGTTAGTATTCCATAGCAGAAGCATAGTAAACATGAAAAAAATCAGTAATGATTTCTACATATGGGGTAGAACAGAACAAACATTTGGAAGTCTGAAACTGTTATCTGCAGTTCTGAAGGTGTGTTCTACAATGAGACATCTCCATTGTGACAATAACCTTTTTACATCTGGAAAAACATTCTAATAACAGTATTTCATACAGGTAAAAATGCACACTTTTTATTCTTGACATACCTTGACTATAGTGAAAGTAGCACACGTAGCTTTAAATGCTTTTTCCACATCCTGGTATTCTTGCTGTGTTGGTTGTAATGTCACTGATCTGTTGTGTTCTTCTTTCTTCATGTCTTTCCAGTGATCTGGTACAGCAATCTCAGCTATAAAACAATATGCATATTATAGTTATATGCCCTGCACCTCATTAAAAACTGATATTTTTGGAGTGGTTTCTGAAGTAGATTCTCTGCAGAGAAAGGTCATTAAGTGGCTTTGCATCCCTAACAAAAGCTAGTTTTCAGTACTCACATTGGTGGGGCCATGACCACATGATTCCATAATGGCATTTCTCAATTCTCAGGTAACTAAATGTGTACAGCAGCAGAGGTGCAGCCATCACTGCTATTTTATTTTACTGTTTAATGAACTGTACCACTGGGGCTCTTTCTCAGTCATGGTCCTACAGCAAATTAGAAAGTTATGAGACAAAAACAAATGAAAGGATTAAGGAGTGATATTATTATATTAAAACAAAGCATAGGCACCTAATATTGCTACTCTATACAACTTAGAATATATAAGGGCACCGCCATAAGTCCTACCAAGCATGGATCTGCAGTTCTTGTAAACACTATACGGTACTCAAGTAATAGCACCTGAACAGCAGAATGTACATTTTTGCTGAAGAATTCTGCATTACTTGTACTGCAATTAAACTTGTTTATCTAATCCTGACAAATTTCCGTTGTTTGACTACTTTTTTTTCATTTAATTTCACTGTTTGCATCTGGCTTGGTTCAAGCCTGGTATAGGGACAAACTTGACGTATTGGCATTGATTGTTTTTCCATTAGGAACACTGGGTCTCAGCTCTGCCCAGCTGCGTTCGCCCTCGCTATGCTCGGGCTCACACAGCTCCCGCACCCCCAATTTCCACCCACCCCCACTACTTCTATTCTTATTTGATACAGACCACACCCATCCTCTACCCTCAACCAATCATACACACTAACCCATCCTCCTGACACACTTCCATACTCCTCTCCCTTAGGATTAGTACCACCCAACTCTAACACTGCATCATTACAATCCCTACTATCCTCTTCCTCTTCGCTTCAATAAAACTAGTCAACTCTCCCTCTAATCTATAACATCACGCTACTACCATACATGATATCTCTATTCATATTCCAACTTTGACTCTCCTCACCTCCTACCACACCTATTTACACAAACCTCCGACCTATCATGGCACCCTTTCACTTCTCCACAGTAACAGTCCTTATTATACTGCCATCTCCTCTTCTATTTTCAACACTACCTCCATTGAATATGTCCCATATAAATTATTCTCCTATCACCGCCCACACACAATCTTCCTAACATACAACAGATATTATTTAAAGTCCACACAAAAGAATCAAGGCATAGGCTCCAGTTAAATGACCCCAAAAAAGAAGAAAATGACCTATAATAGTGCACAACTCTCCAAGGGTCATACACAATGCTGAAGGATATCACAATTCAGTAATGAAATCATGATGTAATAATAAAAAATCCAACTGTTTATTCATTCGAAGTAGGTAAGCGCTTTCATGGGAATAACTCCCATTTCTTCAGACCATTCAATAAAAGAAAGCACAAACGGTCCCTTTTTCTTAATTGAATCATTTGAATTATTTAAACTCCCCTCCCATATTTTAAAGTGACAAGTATTAAAAATATATCTAACTATTTAAAATCATTACATTTATATATATATATATATATATATATATATATATATATATATATATATATATATATATATATATATATATATGCCTTTCTAATAATTCAAAGAACAGAAAGACACTGCAACCAAGTAACTCTGGAAAAACGAAGTCAGCTTAAACCCAGCAGCAAATTATGAGACTCCACAAGTTGTTTTTAGCGCTTTCATTCACTTTAATCTTCTGTGAACTTCCTCAGAAACAACTTCACCATCCATACACCTGTTTAAGTACTATTCAATCACAATTAATTTACATACATAATTGATGGCAATGAATAAAATTTAAAGACATACCATAAAAAATTACTGAAAACTATATATAGTACATGTGAACTCTTAAAACATCCTAAATAAATACTTCTCAAGTATATGTTTAACACTAATATAACTATATCATTTGAATATGTGATATCACAATACAAATTATGAATACATTACCAGGAAACATCTCATATTTATAGTTTCATTGAGACCTGGAAATTTGTCAGCTCCTAAAAATATTTGCCAAAAGGACTCTTTACATTCTAATAAAAGTTTGAAATTACCACCAAATGTTACACTATTTACACTATCTAGAACAGCAAATGTAAACTTTTTAAATTCATTACAAATGATAGAATGCCTTGCTAATGCATTATTTGTGTCTTTTTTCTTTATAGCCAAAATGTGTTCACTAATTCTGACTTTCAAGGCTCTTGTGGTCATTCCACATAATAACTTGGACATGTTTGGCACTGAGCAAAATAAACAACCATAGTACTGTGACATGTAAAATACTGTTTTGACCAATGTGTTATTCGTAAATGCTTAAAGTGTACAAAGATGAATTAGTGATGTATCTACACTGTTTACAACAGTGGCAAGAAAAGGTGCCTTTAGTTTGTATGACACCCGTTCTATTTGTAGCACATCTGTTTTCCTTTTCTCAAGTATACTTTTTAGATTAACTACTTTTTGAAAGTGAACATTGGTTTAATGCCTAAAATGTTAAGCTAAATCTTGTTACCCAAGATAATCTTCCAGTTATTTACAATAATGTCTTTAATAAGCCACATCTCATTAGAAATGGGTAGCAAAAGGAACCACTAAATTCCTTGTTGTTCTTAGTTGTTACTTCTGTCACCAGTGACCCTACTGTTAAGATAGGCCTTACTGTGGTCTCACGAAGAAATGTTACTTCTCTTTCTATTGTTTTTAACCATGCCAACTTATAACCTCTATTGACAAAAATCCCTTAGATTGTTTGTTTCACTCAGAAAAATCTCATTGTCAGATATCAACCTGCTTAGACGAATGTATTGACCCTTTATAACCCCTTTCTTCATGTGGTAAGGGTGTATACTGTTTTGTGCAAATACTGATTTGCAAATGTAGGTTTTCTATATATGGAACTTGAAAATTTTTAAGTACATTGTCATAACTTAAATGTAAATCCAAAAATTGATGTTAGTTACAAATTTACCAACAGTGAATGTTAGACAATTTGTAGTGTTGTTCAAATAATGAACAAAGTAATGAAATTCCTGTAAGGTACCATTCCATAGAAAAAACAGATCATCTATGTATCTGGTGTAAAAGATGATCTTGTCTTTGTAAATAGAATTTGCCAAGTGTTTTCCCATTGTGCCATAGTCAGATTTGCATAGGCGGAGCTACCCTTGCCCCAATTGCCACCGAAACTTGCCTATAAAATTTATCATTGAATTTGAAAAAGTTGTTTTGTAATACACATTCCATAAGACTACAAATGGTGTTAGCCTTAATATTACTTAAATTTGTGTTAGCAACCAAATATTGTCTTAAATGTTCAATTCCAAATTCATGATCAATACAAGTGTATAAAGATTGTACATCCAAGGAAGCAAGAAATAATTCAGATGTCAGAGGTTGTAATTCTCTAAGCTGTTCCAATAGATGCCAAGAGTCTTTTAAATAATATTTAGAACATTGTACTGTTGGATTCAAAGTGTAATCTAACCAAATGGAGATATTTTCTGTCTTACATTTGGGGGCTGAGATAATTGGCCTAAAAGGGGGATCAAACAGTTTTTTTTGTAGTTTTGGGATACCAAACATGTTTCCCATTTTAGGAAATTCAACTAATAGGAAACTATATGTTGCATAGTCTATTTCATCTTGACTAAACATATCAAATAAAGTAGTATCTAATCTTAAAAAACTTTTTTGTATCATCTTAGTATCTACTTCTTGATAGACATGTTTGTCCATTAACAAAGCTTCCATTGAGTTTATATATTGTGAATTTTCCATAATTACTATTTTGCCCCCCTTGTCAGCCTTCATAATTCTTATGTCCGTGTTGTCTTTCAAGTTTTTCAGAGCCATTAACTCTGGCTCACTTAAATTCTCAGGAAAGCTAGTGGCATTTATGTTTCTCATAGCTTCCTCACATATGTTTTGAAAAACTTGAAGTGTGCCCACTAGTGGTGGATTAAAGGTACTAGCTTTCTTGGGACCTTCTTGTGTAGAGATTGTTGTAATATCTTTCATAATGTATTTAAGATTTAATTTCCTAAGTGTTAATCTGAAATCTATTATGGTTTTTGTCTTATTAAAATGATTGGAAGGAATAAAGACAAACCTTTCTGTAAGAGACTAGTAGTCTCTTCAGAAATTTCCATATTTGACAAGTTGTGTATCTGTATTTCATATGAATTTAAGGGAACTGCCCCTACCATCTCTTTCTGTTTCTCAGCCTTCCCTTGGGTTTGTTCTGAACCACTTTGTTCCAAGTTGGCCCACGTTTGTTCCCCTGTTTGTCGACTAAAAGGACCTCCATTGGATCCATTGTCACCACAGTTATTGTCCGTATTTGTGGTATTATTAGAAACTGTGTGACTATCATTGTTAGATGCACTAGCAACCTGACCATTCCTGTCACAGTTATTACAATTATCTAAGATGGGGGCTTCGATATTATTTGCCCCACCATTATTGCTCAACCTACTATTAGAGCCAGACACATTTCTTTTGTCATTTGAATCCACAATATGCTTGTTATTACAATTAGTATCATGCATATATTCTGTGTCAACATGTGATACCAAAACATAAGCTTTTTTGTTAGCATATGCTGTAATGTCCCTTTTTAATTTATTTTGCTTTCTTGAAATGATCGTCGCTCTTTGCCGGTCTGCTCTAGCAGTAATGCTGGAGTACAAACTCGTAAAAGTAGAAAAACAAGCAAAGTTCTTAATTTTAGAGTCTAAATCAGTCATTTGTTGTTTTAAGACTTGTAGCTGCTTTGTATAATGATTAATCAAAGCCGTCATCAATTTTAGTCCAAAGTCGTTAAATAAACCAGTCAGTTATTCATACAAACTGTCCCCAAACGCTACATAGTGGAAATTTACTGTAGCGAAGACCTTGTGGGACACACTTGCGCTTGACACACTCAGCAAGATAACAGATTTCCAAATCAAGGTTTACATGTTTAAAAGTTAGTCTTTCAAGCTCATAGATACTTTGTTTACAGCTTTTTTGATTCTGAAAATCAGAATCCACCGTGTTACTTACTTCGTCAGCAATTTCAATGTCCTGGATATTTTCAAAAGGGTTTTCTGCATCTTTTGCGATATATTCCACCACACTACTCGGACCCACGAAGGGCGTCTTGCGACTTGCTGGCACTTCCGTTATCCTGTGTGCTGGCCAAATAACCACAGATTGTTCGCATTTTGACTTCCCTCACGAATGAAAAAGTACCTGGTTTGGAAGCATTTTCGATACCCTTTTGAATTGCTGTAGTAATAACACTTGTTAGCTATTCAGAAAAATGCATAAATCCTTCTGGAACTGGATGGGTGGATAAATCCATCACCGGGTCTTGTGACATAATTCTAGCCAAAGGTAAGAAGCTGAAAGCGATAAAAAACTTCAAAGAACAGAAAGACACTGCAACCAAGTAACTCTGGAAAAACGAAGTCAGCTTAAACCCAGCAGCAAATTATGAGACTCCACAAGTTGTTTTTAGCGCTTTCATTCACTTTTTGTCAATAGAGGTTATAAGTTGGCATGGTTAAAAACAATAGAAAGAGAAGTAACATTTCTTCGTGAGACCACAGCAAGGCCTATTTTAACAGTAGGGTCACTGGTCACAGAAGTAACAACTAAGAACAATAAGGAATTTAGTGGTTCCTTTTTGCTACCCATTTCTAATGAGATGTGGCTTATTAAAGACATTATTGTAAATAACTGGAAGATTATCTTGGGTAACCAAGATTTAGCGAACATTTTAGGCATTAAACCAATGTTCACTTTCAAAAGTAGTTAATCTAAAAGTATACTTGAGAAAAAGGAAAACAGATGTACTACAAATAGAGCGGGTGTCATACAAACTGTCATACAAACTAAAAGGCACCTTTTCTTGCCACTGTTGTAAACAGTGTAGATACATCACTAATTCATCTTTTGTACACTTTAAGCATTTATGAACAACACATTGGTCAAAACAGTATTTTACATGTCACAGTACTATGGTTGTTTATTTTGCTCAGTGCCAAACATGTCCAAGTTATTATGTGGGAATGACCACAAGAGCCTTGAAAGTCAGAATTAGTGAACACATTTTGGCTATAAAGAAAAAAGACACAAATAATGCATTAGCAAGGCATTCTATCATTTGTAATGAATTTAAAAAGTTTACATTTGCTGTTCTAGATAGTGTAAATAGTGTAACATTTGGTGGTAATTTCAAACTTTTATTAGAATGTAAAGAGTCCTTTTGGCAAATATTTTTAGGAGCTGACAAATTTCCAGGTCTCAATGAAACTATAAATATGAGATGTTTCCTGGAAATGAATTCATAATTTTTATTGTGATATCACATATTCAAATGATATAGTTATATTAGTGTTAAACATATACTTGAGAAGTATTTATTTAGGATGTTTTAAGAGTTCACATGTACTATATATAGTTTTCAGTAATTTTTTATGGTATGTCTTTAAATTTTATTCATTGCCATCAATTATGTATGTAAATTAATTGTGATTGAATAGTACTTAAACAGGTGTATGGATGGTGAAGTTGTTTCTGAGGAAGTTCACAGAAAATTAAAGTGAATGAAAGCGCTAAAAACAACTTGTGGAGTCTCATAATTTGCTGCTGGGTTTAAGCTGACTTCGTTTTTCCACCCTTTCTAATAATTGACATAACTTCATAAAACAATTTTATGTGACATAATTTTGTAAAATGTATATATAAAATATCTCATTAATACAAACCACAATAAATATCCAACCTTCAAAAACAACAGAAACAGCATTAAATAATTCCTTCCATATTATGGGGGTAGTTGTATCACCTTACATTTATACATTTATTTACGAATTCCCTTATTTTTCAAAATCGACTTTAGTGGAACCCTAGCATTAAGTCCAATACCTCTATCAGCCTGCAACCGAATAATCCATCTTACTTCAGATGTCTCAGTTTTATTATAGGCATCCCTTCTCTTTCCTTTTCCTTAACTATTTCTATCACCATAAATTTGAAGGAATGGACTTCTCCTTGTTCCATAGCATGTTTAGCTAAAGCATTAGAATTTTCTTTATTCCTAATACTCAAAATATGCTCTCTTATATGATTTCTAAATTCTCTATTAGTCTTACCTACATAATGACTCGAGCAATAGGTGCAAACTGCTAAGTATACAATATTCTTTGTATGGCAGTTAGTCTTACCTTTAAATTTATATTCCTTTCCTGTGGCAGGATGTATAGACTTATTGGTAGTCTCTATGTATCCACATTGGTTGCACTTTCCACAGGGTAAGGTACCATAATGCTCCCCCTGTTGTTCTCCTATTCTAGACCCATAACACAACATTCTTTTCATTCTTCTTTCTTCTTGTTTCGATATGTAAAACTGGGTCCATCCCCTACTATCTCTCTAATTTGTGGTTCTGATGTCAATACTGGCCAATATTTCTTTAATACATCTCTCATGATATTAATATTACTCACATAAGCAGTAGATATCCTCAATTTGTCTCTAGTGGCCTTGTGAGTAATTACCTGCACATCTCCTCTATCTGAAAAATAAGGTTTTCCTTTTGTGTGCCTCAGTTATTGGATTTCTTCTACAATATTTTTAAGATCCTGTTCCATATAACCTCTCTTCCTAAACTTTGTATATAAGTCACCTATTTCATTTTGAAATGTTTCATTCTCTGCCGTGAGTCTGGACACTCTGAGTGCCTGCCCCTTCACCACATTTTTAAAAATGTGGTTGGGGTGCATACTTTCCTATGTATAAATGTATTTTTGCAGCAACTTTTTCAATATAATCTAGTTGACCATGTCCCACTGTAATCTCTAACTATCCTAACATCAAGAAAATCAATGGTGTTTGATGAAAATTTAAGTTCAAATTTCAGGAAGGACGTGCTCTTATTTAATTCATTGTGAAAAGTTAATAAATCCTTTTCTGTTCCCTTCCATAATAGGAAGAGATCATCCACAAATCTCTTATAAAAAAATGTATTGCCATCTTTCACTAATTATATGTTGTTGCACCCAATTTGCCATGATTATATTCGTGTAACTATTCACGCTAGATGTTCCCATGGCCACACCCTCTATCTGACAATACACTACATGATTGAAAAGCATTACATTATTTTTAACACCTGTTCCATAAGCAGGCATATAAATTCTATATGACTGCCTGTATACCTTCCTTCCTTGGTCAAATATTCTCTCAATATCTCAACCCCTATGTCATTGGGTATAGAAGTAAATAATGAATTCATATCCATTGTAACCATCAATACTGATTCCCCTTTGTAGTTGTTGCTTTCAATGTGTGCATATAAATCTGTTAAAAATTGTTTAGTATCACATACAATCACTTCATTCTTATTAATTAAAGGTCTTAATTGTGTTTCAATATATACTGATAGGGGTTCAGTCAACCATCCTCTTCCCGAGATTATAGGTCTTAGGGATGGGTTGGTTGGATCTTTATGAACTTTTGGTGCTCCTTGAATCATAGATATTATTGGATATGGTGTCAAGAAATATTCATATTGCTCCTTAGATATCCATTTATCCATAAGGCAATCATATAGTAATTTATTCTGTTCGCATACTATATCATTCACAGTGTCCCTTCCTATAACATTATAAACTTTCCCATCACTTAATAGTTTTTCCATTTCACCATCATAATATTCCCTGTCCATGATTACAATGGGACCACCCTTGTCAGCACCTTTAATTACTATTGTTTCATCCCTTTGTAATGACATTAATGCTTCATAGTCCCCTTTTTTCAAGTTATTATTTCCATAGCATTGTTTATTAACATGCAATTTATTATATAATTAATTCTCACATAATTTAGCAAATGCTTCCAGCATAGGGTGGTTAGGCGGAACATATGTACTGGGTTTCTTTAGAATATTTTTATCAGTTTCAACATTATTGCCATATAACAGTTTCAATTGGATATTTCTAACAAACATACTAATATCAATTACACTGTCTGTTACATCCGTTTGTTGGCAGGGAATAAACGATAGTCCCGTTTAATAGTCCAATCTCCCAGTTTGTCAAGTGCCTGGATGAAATATTCCATACTAATGAGTCTTCAATTGCTATTTGAACCAATTCTTCTTCGCTGACCGAATGTCTGGTGACTCGTGGTTTCCCTTTCTCTTGAAACGGTCCCTGCTCTGAGATCTGTCTCTTACGTCTTTGCCTGACTCCATTGTTAATCTGATTGGAAACACCGAAAAAAACGGTACAGTGGTGTTTAAATGTTCTTTTTGTACAGTTGGTACCAAACTATCCTGCTTGTTGATTATTTCATAGGATTTAGTTGTTTTAGACCGACTCGTCTCTCCTCTCAGCTGTTCGTCTCCCAGTGGCGGTATTGGTATAGTTGTTTTTGGTCTCGTGCCCAGTGACTCATTGGATTTAACCTCCCCTCGCGTCATCGATTGCGTTGCTTCCTTTACTTCAGATGCTTCTGCATTTCTTAAGGTGGTATTATTAGTACTGCGTGTATTCTCATGCACTCTGGGCCAAACAAAAACATGGCCCTCCTTAAAGTCTTTTCTATCATGCTCTAGCTTCCCCAATTTCTGTCTCACCAATTTCTTTTTAAATTTCAAAACTACCTACATTGAATATGTCCCATTTAAATTATTCTCCTATCACCGCCCACACACAATCTCCCTAACATACAACAGATATTATTTAAAGTTCATCAGATGTATAATCCGCATTGCTTCAAAACTTTCTTGCTCTGGTGATCTCCATCCAAACCCTGGACCCTCAACCTCTGCAAAATTTCTTAGCCCCCCCCCCCCAATCCACTCCAACAACTTACTTAACCTCCTTAGGAAACTAACTGATCTTCTTTTTCTCAATATAAACATTAGAAGTATCACCAAGAAAATTCATGAATTACATGACAGTATCTCATTATACTCACCAGATGTAGTGGTATTAACTGACACATAGCTGAAACCCCACATCACTGACAATGAAATAATCCCTCCTGGATACAACATCCTAAGAAAGGACAGAGTTGACAAAAAAGGTGGTGGTATTGCCATTCTATTTTAAAAACATCTTATTGTAGAGAACCTAAATTTCAAAATCCTAAACTTGACAATGCAGAGCTAATTTTTACCCAACTTAAACTTAACCTGAAAAAACAAATAAACATTATAGGCTGCTACTTGCCACCTGGTAATAATATTTCCAGTCTTGAAAACCTACTCCACTAGTCATATAACTCGCTCCATAATGAAACTATTATCCTAGGAGATTTTAACATAGATTGGCTTACTTATAACTCTCATGCCTCCACTAATCATATCAACCTTCATAGTTTTACTCAAATCATCCATTCACCTACTAGAACTGACAAAGTATCAAACAGGGAATCTATCCTTGATTAGATACTTATAAACATGCCAGTCCTCCCAGCTCATACAGGTTGCCTTCCTGATGGTAAAAGTGACCATCTGCCTGTCTTTCTCCTCATACAGTGGTCTCATCAGACCAGAGATACAGTCTACCAACGAATAAGAAATAAAAGAACTTTAACTCCAACAACTTTATTTCCATCCTAAAATACTGTAATTGGACACCATTAAAACATCTTGACCTAGATGAAGCTGTTAAACACTTCAGTACTACCTTTCTAAACATTTTAAACCTTCATACACCTCCCAGGACCATCAGAATCAAAGCTAACCCCTCACCATGGCTAAGTAGATCCCACCTAAAAGCCAGAGACAAAGCCTGGGAACGCTGGCACAAAATCAAATCCCAAGATACTAAGCAAACTTACCAAGAGCTCCAAAATAAATGTAAGAAACTAGTTAAACTTGATAAAATGAATTACTACTACAATCTACAAATAAAACATCAAAACAACCCACAAATGTTCTGGGATACCATCAAGAAAATTCTTCTAATTGGAAAAACTAGTACACCTTCACCCTCCCCAGTAGACACAACAGAGAGCTTAGCTACTCAATTCAACAAATTCTTTACTGAAACAATTCTTGCCAAATCTAACCAGCAAAGTAACCAATACAATCCCTCCCCCACAGTACCCTGTGACTCAGCCAGCAACACCAACACATTTCACTTCCATCCTCTCCCTAAGGACATAAGACAATATCTTAAGAAACTTAAGGCCACAACACTAGCATCTGACAAATTACCTGCCGAATTTCTAAAAATAGCTGCTGATGCCATTGTGTACCCGATATCCATACTTAATAGATCTTTGTCTGAAGCCCATGTTCCTGAAACCTGGAAAATATCCCATATCATCCTTCATAAAGGTGGTAATGCTACAGAACTGACAAACTACTGACCAATAGCTATTCTATCTCCTATAGCCAAAATTATGGAAAGATGTATATATACACAATTTACGGATTACTTACAATCCCACAAACTGCTCTCTAACACTCAACATGGATTTTGCCCCTTTCATAACACTACCACTGCCCTAATGTCCTTTACCAATGCAGTCACCATCCATAGAAACAATGGAAACTATGTATCAGCTACCTTCCGAGAACTGTTTAAGGCCTTTGATATGGTCAGTCATATTATACTTATCAAGCCCTTACTGAGCTAGGACTTGGTCAGTCCTCCATAACCTGGTTCCAAAGCTATTTAACTGGCTGCCAGCAAGCAGTTCTGTGGCAGCATGAACTTTCACCTCTTCTTCCAGCCATCCTTGGAGTAACCCAAGGGTCAATACTTGGCCCATTACTTTTTTCTATATATACTGACAACCTTCATAGTTCTACTCCCCATGCAACTATAATACAATATGCAGATGACTCCACATTAATATGTGCAGCTTCTTCTTTACGTGAACTCCACACTCTTACTCAAGAATCCTTTCTCTCTGTTGAAACATGGCTTACCAAATTTCAACTTATTCTTAACCCATCCAAAACTAAACTTCTACTTTTTAAACCTTCTCAATCTGCCTCTGCAGACCCCACCTTTAACATCACATCTAACAATAATACTATTATTTCTGCCACAGAACATACCAAACGTCTTGGAGTCGAGATTGATAATAAACTGAGATTTGACATACATATTGCCCAGACCATTAAGGTACATAAAAAGCTGGGCAGCCTTTACAGAAACAGGCAGCATTTTACCAAACACACGAAATCCACCATAGTTCGCACTCATCTGATCTCCACACTTCTCTATGCTTCCCCTATTCTTACTAACCTCAGAAAACCAGACCTAGTTAAACTAGACTCTTGTTATAACAAAATAGCTAGGTTTATCTCAGGCACCCCATACAGATCACAGCACTGCAGATATCTAAAGCAGCTTAACTGGCTAGAGTTTCCCCAACTTTAACACTTCAGTCAACTTACTTTTACTCATAAAATCCTTTATCAACCAGAAAACCCCCTGCACTGCAACTTCTTCTTCACCCCTACACTAGTAATAGAACTCTTCGCTCCAGTAATAAATTCTTTCTTGCCGTAACTAAAGTCAATAACACAGCAGGAGAATCTCTCTTTTCTAGCAGCATTTCTAAAATATGGAGCTCCCAACCAACAAATATATCTTCCATCTCTTCACTAACACAGTTTAAGAAAGCATTAAGAATTCACTTCCATGCTACTTGGTTGTGCTCTTGTACATGCTCTGGCTAGTTCTGCTATTCCTATATTACAGTCTTTAACCCTCTATTTGAGCAATTATTACTAATTAGTTAATATATCTATTGCTGTCACCTATGACTTCTTACCTTGTAAATTAGTGTATACTGATTGACAATGTACTTACTGTCTCATTTGTATGCATATCTCTTTGTAAATTGTCTTTTGTCTTATTTTTCTAATATTGTACTACCAATGTTTGATTTATAATCAGCTTGTATAATGTGCTACAGTACACCACTGTTTCTCAATTATATATCAAATGTTATGTTATTTGTGGAGCTTTCCTCCCCGGGCCTCCACTGAAAAAGGACCTGTGTCCAGTGGACTTTCCAGTCATCAAATGTAAAACAAAATAAATAAAAAAATTAATGACAGTAGATTTAATGCTGCTATTTCAAGGTAGTTTTGCAATAAGTGGTTGAATTAAAGCTGTTTTTCATTGGTCTTTACTTTTTACTGTCTGCTTTGTTGTGACATCAGCTGAGCTGAGTGCCCACCTGTATAGGTGTAGCTGAATCGTGGGTCATGATGCAAGTGAATATTTTGCATTAATCATTAGTGTAAAAAAAATCCTTCAACTTTCTTCAGTTGGGTGACTGGTACCAGCCCTGAGCTTAATAACAGTTTGCGCTAATCAACGTGGATCTGCACAGACTTGTTGCCTGGCGGGCAGGTCTGCAGATTGTTACCTACTACAGATTCAGTTTGACTACATTATCTTTCTACCTCCTGCAAGCCCACATCTTCTTCCTTCAACATCCTATAAATAATAGCACTGGTCAGCATGGAGAGACATCAGTTTACCTTCTCTTCCCTTGCTAATCTTCCAGCTCTAAGTATCTTAAGGCAAAGTAATAACAGTCACATGCTAACTAAGAAAAGGGTCTTGCTGAACCTCATTTCAACAGCAAGAGTTGTAAACACATATCAGATTTAGAAAGAGTCCTCTCAAAATCTCATGCATGCATTAGGCTTCATCCTGTTTCACCCTTACTCATACAAATGCAACGTCCCCATACTATTAGCACAAAATAGTCATATGCTGATGCCATTACAATATCACTACCAAAGCCTCCTAAAACTCATAAAAGTAGGCATCAATGAAACCCTACAAATGCATCTACTAAATGCACATCCTCATCAACATGTCACAAACAACAAAACATCCGTGAGCCTAACAAAAATAAACTTTTGGAAACATCCTAGTAATTAAGTGACTCCACTGTTAGCACACTGACTCCACACTCACCAGGCTGAACAAGGAGAGGGTTTCAGTTAGCTGTCTCTTAACAGCAGGATTGTTGACTTTTTAAGAGCCCTTAAACCCTCTCCTCAACTATATATAACTATGTCGTGATCATAGTCCAGGCTGGAGTGATAATCTGGGATGAAGGTGTTACAATAGATGATCGGCTTAAAGGGAGAGTGTCAAAGATGGAGCTTCCAGAACACTTAATTTCTTTTCCTCACCAGTATGTACTTTGAGTAGTGTTAAGTGGACCTGTGTTAGCAAATCCACACTTTTCTCACTATTTTATGTGTAATTTCACTGTTTTTACTTCAGGAGCGTCCTGCTCTCAGTCTGGCCAGATAATACCTCCCATAGTGTGATGTCATTGTTCACACCCCCTCCCCACCTTTATATCTTTACATATGACCCTATTTAACCTTTGCCAGGATTATTTTCATTCCCTAGGGAAAAGTAACACAACGCTGTTTTGGTTCTGGTCATATCTAACACTGAAGCGTATTTACCAATTTATATACACATATTTTTTTTTTCGGGGTGGGGACAATTCTTCTTAACTGAAGTGATTCAATGCTCCATGAGTTGACTGTAGCAGGGGAAAATATGAACCAAATTAGGAGCGTATGGAATCAGAGTTGAGACGTGCTGATATTTCGGTTGCCGATGTTAGAGCAGTGCTGTATACCTCTTAACTCTATAATTTTATATAATGCACTTAATTTTGGCTCCTGTCTTCACCCTGAATTTAACAGCATTTATTATTGTTTAAAGGTAGTGGTGTTTTCTTTTTTGTCTTTACTTCCCCAAGTCAAGATGTCAAAATTGAAGCTCCTTAGTGCTCTGCATGTGGCATAGGCTGTAGGAGCTGTGTGCTGCTACATTATTGAAGTAGTAACTTTTTTCCTTTACCCGCCTACAAGACTTGGAATTACAATACTTTAGCTAACATATGTGGACTGTAGCAGCTGATTTTTATGTTGTTATCTTCTTACAGGTAATAACAGCAGAAGTGATGTGCTTTTAAAACGGAATATAACATTGTTGCAGCTGTTTTTTGCTGCTACATTTTAAAAGCAGGCAATAACTGAAGCGATTTAGCACTCCACAAGTTAAATGTAGCAGGTGAAGACAGGCGCCGAAATAAAGAGTGTTATATGAAGTTACAGAGTTGAGAGGTGTATTGCCAATATCACACTTGCCGATGCTCCAGCAGTGCAGTACCGCTTGACTCTGTAAGTTCATATTACGCTCCTAACACTGGCGAATGTTTTTCCCTTTCCTTTACCCTTTAAGAACAATTTTTTTTCTGGTCACTACTGTATAAAGACAGATTGGCCCTGAGTGTGAGTATGTGTGTGTGTGGAAGGTTGGGCGCCGGGCTGGCTACTCGACACTGTAAAACTCCACTGACAGTCATGAGCGGACAGATGATCCGCTGTGGCGACCCCTAACTGGGAAAAAGCCGAAAGAAGAAGAAGACTGTATAAAGACAGTGGGGTTTTCTTTTCTTTCTTTCCTTAATTTCCGCAAGTCAGAATGGAAGCGCATTAGCGCTCAGCATAAACCGTAGCAGTTGTTTGCTGCTACATTTTTAAAATTTAAAGTACTAAAGGATTTTTTTTTTTTTTTGTCTTCCCTCCTCTTAAGACTTCGAACTGCAGCACTTCAGCCTCCATATGTGCTGTAAATTATCAGCTTTGAGAGATGAATGCAGAACTGACATCATCTTATAAAATTGTATTATTTAAAATTAATTTATTTGTGTTGCTATTCAACAGCAATACAGTACAGTAGGGGATGGGTAAATAATATTTTTAACCATAGTGGATACTTTAATTTGATCATGGGGATTGTGTTCTTATGACCAAATCATGCCCTACATGTGTTCTGCCTTGTTACATTGACATTTTGTAGTATGGCTACACAGCACAGTGTAATGTAAAACAAAATATAATAGAAAAAAAAAACAAGAGCAGTAGATGCTATGGTGGTGGTGGCGGAAACCAAAAAGGAACTAGCTGAAGAGTTTTCCACTGTTCATCCCCCTAATCAAGAGTCCAGGGTGATGGACAGATTTGGAAAGTGGGTGTACACATCATTGACCTTCGCTTTAAGGTCTTTGAATTTTACGGCACATTTTACTTGGCTCACGAGAGATCTGTTCAAGGAGTTATCAGATACCCTAGCAGGAGCTGTGTCTGAGGAAGTCCAGGATAAAGTGGCCCTCCAGCTAGGCACCCTGGAGTCTATTTTCAACTCATCCATGAGGCTCATTGCACATGCAGCCAAAGGGATGATGAGGGCAGCAGATTCAGGCATTGCCATAAGGCGTCACGCCTAGATGCATTTTGTATGAGTTTGTGGAGCCATTTAAGTCTTCCTTCATCACTGCTTCTTTTGACAGATCCTCCTTATTCTTCCCCAAAATCAAAGAAACTGTAGCCAGGTACAAGAAAGATGGAAAGACCCTTTCTGCAGTGGGTATATGTTTTTCTGCTCCCCAACGGTCCTAATGTAGGACTCAGAGGAGTAGGAACATGTGTTTCAAAAATTCCCAAGGGCCTTTTCAGAACACATGTTGTGGTGGCTCCCCTCGAGGCAGAGGAGGGAGCTATAATGGAAGATGCTGACCCCGCAGCAGAGGTGACCCACAAAATCAGGGTTCCAGAGATTCTTTCTCTTGACAATCCTATCAGTGCTGCAGAAATGGTGCCAATTGCTTACCTCTGGAAGCAGTCAGGGGAGGATTTTCACTTTACTCAAGAGCCTGGCAACAAATAACTTCATATGCTTGAGTGCAGAGAATCACTGTCAGAGGTTACCATATTCCCTTCACTCTTTTTCTGAGATCAAAAT